>NW_027140501.1:0-200000 GCF_036365525.1 Heterodontus francisci | reverse complement strand
AGAATGTGCTGAAATATCCCTTTAATACAATTGTTAAATTAATTCAATAATCAGAGGAGGGGGAGGGGCCTGTCACCATGGAGACAGAGCGGGGGAGGGGCCTGTCACCAGGGAGACAGAGCGGGGGAGGGGCCTGTCACCATGGAGACAGAGCGGGGGAGGGGCCTGTCACCATGGAGACAGAGCGGGGGAGGGGACAGTCACCATGGAGACAGAGCGGGGGAGGGGACTGTCACCATGGAGACAGAGCGGGGGAGGGGCCTGTCACCATGGAGACAGAGCGGGGGAGGGGCCTCTCACCATGGAGACAGAGCGGGGGAGGGGACTGTCACCATGGAGACAGAGCCGGGGAGGAGACTGTCACCATGGAGACAGAGCGGGGGAGGGGACTGTCACCATGGAGACAGAGCGGGGGAGGAGACTGTCACCATGGAGACAGAGCGGGGGAGGGGCCTGTCACCATGGAGACAGAGCGGGGGAGGAGACTGTCACCATGGAGACAGAGCGGGGGAGGGGACTGTCACCATGGAGACAGAGCGGGGGAGGGGACTGTCACCATGGAGACAGAGCGGGGGAGGGGACTGTCACCATGGAGACAGAGCGGGGGAGGAGCCTCTCACCATGGAGACAGAGCGGGGGTGGGGCCTGTCACCATGGAGACAGAGCGGGGCAGGGGCCTGTCACCATGGAGACAGAGCGGGGGAGGGGTCTGTCACCACGGAGACCGAGCGGGGGAGGGGCATGTCACCATGGAGACAGAGCGGGGGAGGGGCCTGTCACCATGGAGACAGAGCGGGGGAGGGGTCTGTCACCACGGAGACCGAGCGGGGGAGGGGCCTGTCACCATGGAGACATAGCGGGGGAGGAGACTGTCACCATGGAGACATAGCGGGGAGGAGACTGTCACCATGGAGACAGAGCGGGGGAGGGGCCTGTCACCATGGAGACAGAGCGGGGAGGGGACTGTCACCATGGAGACAGAGTGGGGGCGGGGCCTGTCACCATGGAGACAGAGCGGGGGAGGGGACTGTCACCATGGAGACAGAGCGGGGGAGGGGCCTGTCACCATGGAGACAGAGCAGGGGAGGGGACTGTCACCATGGAGACAGAGCAGGGGAGGGGACTGTCACCATGGAGATAGAGCGGGGGAGGGGACTGTCACCATGGAGACAGAGCGGGGGAGGAGACTGTCACCATGGAGACAGAGCGGGGGAGGAGCCTCTCACCATGGAGACAGAGCGGGGGAGGGGACTGTCACCATGGAGACAGAGCGGGGGAGGGGCCTGTCACCATGGAGATAGAGCGGGGGAGGGGACTGTCACCATGGAGACAGAGCGGGGGAGGGGACTGTCACCATGGAGACAGAGCGGGGGAGGGGCCTGTCACCATGGAGACAGAGCGGGCGAGGGGCCTGTCACCATGGAGACAGAGCGGGGGAGGGGCCTGTCACCATGGAGATAGAGCGGGGGAGGAGACTGTCACCATGGAGACAGAGCGGGGGAGGGGACTGTCACCATGGATACAGAACGGGGGAGGGGCCTGTCACCATGGAGACAGAGCGGGGGAGGGGACGGTCACCATGGAGACAGAGCAGGGGAGGGGCCTCTCACCATGGAGACAGAGCGGGGGAGGGGCCTGTCACCATGGAGACAGAGCGGGGGAGGGGCCTCTCACCATGGAGACAGAGCGGTGGAGGAGACTGTCACCATGGAGACAGAGCGGGGGAGGGGACTCTCACCATGGAGGCAGAGCGGGGGAGGGGACTGTCACCATGGAGACAGAGCAGGGGAGGGGCCTCTCACCATGGAGACAGAGCGGGGGAGGGGCCTGTCACCATGGAGACAGAGCGGGGGAGGGGACTGTCACCATGGAGACAGAGCGGGGGAGGGGACTGTCACCATGGAGACAGAGCGGGGGAGGGGACTGTCACCATGGAGACAGAGCGGGGGAGGAGACTGTCACCATGGAGAAAGAGCGGGGGAGGGGCCTGTCACCATGGAGACAGAGCGGGGGAGGGGTCTGTCACCACGGAGACCGAGCGGGGGAGGGGCCTGTCACCACGGAGACAGAGCGTGGGAGGAGACTGTCACCATGGAGACAGAGCGGGGGAGGGGACTGTCACCATGGAGACAGAGCGGGGGAGGGGACTGTCACCATGGAGACAGAGCGGGGGAGGAGACTGTCACCATGGAGACAGAGCGGGGGAGGGGCCTGTCACCATGGAGACAGAGCGGGGGAGGGGTCTGTCACCACGGAGACCGAGCGGGGGAGGGGCCTGTCACCATGGAGACAGAGCGGGGGAGGGGACTGTCACCATGGAGACAGAGCGGGGGAGGGGACTGTCACCATGGAGATAGAGCGGGGGAGGGGACTGTCACCATGGAGATAGAGCGTGGGAGGGGACTGTCACCATGGAGATAGAGCGGGGGAGGGGACTGTCACCATGGAGGCAGAGCGGGGGAGGAGACTGTCACCATGGAGACAGAGCGGGGGAGGGGACTGTCACCATGGAGACAGAGCGGGGGAGGAGACTGTCACCATGGAGACAGAGCGGGGGAGGGGCCTGTCACCATGGAGACAGAGCGGGGAGGGGCCTGTCACCATGGAGACAGAACGGGGGAGGAGACTGTCACCATGGAGACAGAGCGGGGGAGGGGACTGTCACCATGGAGACAGAGCGGGGGAGGGGCCTCTCACCATGGAGACAGAGCGGGGGAGGGGACTGTCACCATGGAGACAGAGCGGGGGAGGGGACTGTCACCATGGAGATAGAGCGGGGGAGGGGACTGTCACCATGGAGACAGAGCGGGGGAGGAGACTGTCACCATGGAGACAGAGCGGGGGAGGAGCCTCTCACCATGGAGATAGAGCGGGGGAGGGGACTGTCACCATGGAGACAGAGCGGGGGAGGGGACTGTCACCATGGAGACAGAGCGGGGGAGGGGCCTGTCACCATGGAGATAGAGCGGGGGAGGGGAATGTCACCATGGAGACAGAGCGGGGGAGGGGCCTGTCACCATGGAGACAGAGCGGGGGAGGGGACTGTCACCATGGATACAGAACGGGGGAGGGGCCTGTCACCATGGAGACAGAGCGGGGGAGGGGACTGTCACCATGGAGACAGAGCGGGGGAGGGGCCTCTCACCATGGAGACAGAGCGGGGGAGGGGCCTCTCACCATGGAGACAGAGCGGGGGAGGGGCCTCTCACCATGGAGACAGAGCGGGGGAGGAGACTGTCACCATGGAGACAGAGCGGGGGAGGAGACTCTCACCATGGAGACAGAGCGGGGGAGGGGACTGTCACCATGGAGACAGAGCGGGGGAGGGGCCTCTCACCATGGAGACAGAGCGGGGGAGGGGCCTGTCACCATGGAGACAGAGCGGGGGAGGGGCCTGTCACCATGGAGACAGAGCGGGGGAGGGTCCTGTCACCATGGAGACAGAGCGGGGGAGGGGACTGTCACCATGGAGACAGAGCGGGGGAGGAGACTGTCACCATGGAGACAGAGCGGGGGAGGGGCCTGTCACCATGGAGACAGAACGGGGGAGGAGACTGTCACCATGGAGACAGAGCGGGGGAGGGGACTGTCACCATGAAGACAGAGCGGGGGAGGAGCCTCTCACCATGGAGACAGAGCGGGGGAGGGGACTGTCACCATGGAGACAGAGCGGGGGAGGGGCCTGTCACCATGGAGATAGAGCGGGGGAGGGGACTGTCACCATGGAGACAGAGCGGGGGAGGGGACTGTCACCATGGAGACAGAGCGGGGGAGGGGCCTGTCACCATGGAGACAGAGCGGGCGAGGGGCCTGTCACCATGGAGACAGAGCGGGGGAGGGGCCTGTCACCATGGAGATAGAGCGGGGGAGGAGACTGTCACCATGGAGACAGAGCGGGGGAGGGGACTGTCACCATGGATACAGAACGGGGGAGGGGCCTGTCACCATGGAGACAGAGCGGGGGAGGGGACTGTCACCATGGAGACAGAGCAGGGGAGGGGCCTCTCACCATGGAGACAGAGCGGGGGAGGGGCCTGTCACCATGGAGACAGAGCGGGGGAGGGGCCTCTCACCATGGAGACAGAGCGGGGGAGGAGACTGTCACCATGGAGACAGAGCGGGGGAGGGGACTCTCACCATGGAGACAGAGCGGGGGAGGGGACTGTCACCATGGAGACAGAGCGGGGGAGGGGCCTCTCACCATGGAGACAGAGCGGGGGAGGGGCCTGTCACCATGGAGACAGAGCGGGGGAGGGGACTGTCACCATGGAGACAGAGCGGGGGAGGGGACTGTCACCATGGAGACAGAGCGGGGGAGGGGACTGTCACCATGGAGACAGAGCGGGGGAGGAGACTGTCACCATGGAGAAAGAGCGGGGGAGGGGCCTGTCACCATGGAGACAGAGCGGGGGAGGGGTCTGTCACCACGGAGACCGAGCGGGGGAGTGGCCTGTCACCACGGAGACAGAGCGTGGGAGGAGACTGTCACCATGGAGACAGAGCGGGGGAGGGGACTGTCACCATGGGGACAGAGCGGGGGAGGGGACTGTCACCATGGAGACAGAGCGGGGGAGGAGACTGTCACCATGGAGACAGAGCGGGGGAGGGGCCTGTCACCATGGAGACAGAGCGGGGGAGGGGTCTGTCACCACGGAGACCGAGCGGGGGAGGGGCCTGTCACCATGGAGACAGAGCGGGGGAGGGGACTGTCACCATGGAGATAGAGCGGGGGAAGGGACTGTCACCATGGAGATAGAGCGGGGGAGGGGACTGTCACCATGGAGATAGAGCGGGGGAGGGGACTGTCACCATGGAGGCAGAGCGGGGGAGGAGACTGTCACCATGGAGACAGAGCGGGGGAGGGGACTGTCACCATGGAGACAGAGCGGGGGAGGAGACTGTCACCATGGAGACAGAGCGGGGGAGGGGCCTGTCACCATGGAGACAGAGCGGGGAGGGGACTGTCACCATGGAGACAGAGTGGGGGCGGGGCCTGTCACCATGG
The DNA here is from genome assembly GCF_036365525.1 of Heterodontus francisci. Taxonomy (NCBI): domain Eukaryota; kingdom Metazoa; phylum Chordata; class Chondrichthyes; order Heterodontiformes; family Heterodontidae; genus Heterodontus; species Heterodontus francisci. The sequence continues at coordinate 194,995 of NW_027140501.1, read as the reverse complement.
AGACAGAGCGGGGGAGGGGACTGTCACCATGGAGACAGAGCGGGGGAGGGGCCTGTCACCATGGAGACAGAGCGGGGGAGGGGCCTCTCACCATGGAGACAGAGCGGGGGAGGGGACTGTCACCATGGAGACAGAGCGGGGGAGGGGACTGTCACCATGGAGATAGAGCGGGGGAGGGGACTGTCACCATGGAGACAGAGCGGGGGAGGAGACTGTCACCATGGAGACAGAGCGGGGGAGGAGCCTCTCACCATGGAGATAGAGCGGGGGAGGGGACTGTCACCATGGAGACAGAGCGGGGGAGGGGACTGTCACCATGGAGACAGAGCGGGGGAGGGGCCTGTCACCATGGAGATAGAGCGGGGGAGGGGAATGTCACCATGGAGACAGAGCGGGGGAGGGGACTGTCACCATGGAGACAGAGCGGGGGAGGGGCCTGTCACCATGGAGACAGAGCGGGAAAGGGGCCTCTCACCATGGAGACAGAGCGGGGGAGGGGCCTGTCACCATGGAGATAGAGCGGGGGAGGAGACTGTCACCATGGAGACAGAGCGGGGGAGGGGACTGTCACCATGGATACAGAACGGGGGAGGGGCCTGTCACCATGGAGACAGAGCGGGGGAGGGGACTGTCGCCATGGAGACAGAGCGGGGGAGGGGCCTCTCACCATGGAGACAGAGCGGGGGAGGGGCCTCTCACCATAGAGACAGAGCGGGGGAGGGGCCTCTCACCATGGAGACAGAGCGGGGGAGGAGACTGTCACCATGGAGACAGAGCGGGGGAGGAGACTCTCACCATGGAGACAGAGCGGGGGAGGGGACTGTCACCATGGAGACAGAGCGGGGGAGGGGCCTCTCACCATGGAGACAGAGCGGGGGAGGGGCCTGTCACCATGGAGACAGAGCGGGGGAGGGGCCTGTCACCATGGAGACAGAGCGGGGGAGTGTCCTGTCACCATGGAGACAGAGCGGGGGAGGGGACTGTCACCATGGAGACAGAGCGGGGGAGGAGACTGTCACCATGGAGACAGAGCGGGGGAGGGGCCTGTCACCATGGAGACAGAACGGGGGAGGAGACTGTCACCATGGAGACAGAGCGGGGGAGGGGACTGTCACCATGGAGACAGAGCGGGGGAGGGGACTGTCACCATGGAGACAGAGCGGGGGAGGAGCCTCTCACCATGGAGACAGAGCGGGGGAGGGGCCTGTCACCATGGAGACAGAGCGGTGGAGGGGTCTGTCACCACGGAGACCGAGCGGGTGAGGGGCCTGTCACCATGGAGACAGAGCGGGGGAGGGGCCTGTCACCATGGAGACAGAGCGGGGGGGGGGGGTCTGTCACCACGGAGACCGAGCGGGGGAGGGGCCTGTCACCATGGAGACAGAGCGGGGGAGGGGCCTGTCACAAAGGAGACAGAGCGGGGGAGGGGTCTGTCACCACGGAGACCGAGCGGGGGAGGGGCCTGTCACCATGGATACAGAGCGGGGGAGGAGACTGTCACCATGGAGACAGAGCGGAGGAGGGGACTGTCACCATGGAGACAGAGCGGGGGAGGGGACTGTCACCATGGAGACAGAGCGGGGGAGGAGACTGTCACCATGGAGACAGAGCGGGGGAGGGGACTGTCACCATGGAGACAGAGAGGGGGAGGGGTCTGTCACCACGGAGACCGAGCGGGGGAGGGGCCTGTCACCACGGAGACAGAGCGGGGGAGGGGACTGTCACCATGGAGACAGAGCGGGGGAGGAGACTGTCCCCATGGAGACAGAGCGGGGGAGGAGACTGTCCCCGTGGAGACAGAGCGGGGGAGGGGCCTGTCACCATGGAGACAGAGCGGGGGAGGGGTCTGTCACCACGGAGACCGAGCGGGGGAGGGGCCTGTCACCACGGAGACAGAGCGGGGGAGGGGACTGTCACCATGGAGACAGAGCGGGGGAGGGGACTGTCACCATGGAGATAGAGCGGGGGAGGGGACTGTCACCATGGAGACAGAGCGGGGGAGGAGACTGTCACCATGGAGACAGAGCGGGGGAGGGGACTGTCACCATGGAGACAGAGCGGGGGAGGAGACTGTCACCATGGAGACAGAGCGGGGGAGGGGCCTGTCACCATGGAGACAGAGCGGGGAGGGGACTGTCACCATGGAGACAGAGCGGGGGCGGGGCCTGTCACCATGGAGACAGAGCGGGGGAGGGGACTGTCACCATGGAGACAGAGCGGGGGAGGGGCCTGTCACCATGGAGACAGAGCGGGGGAGGGGCCTGTCACCATGGAGACAGAGCGGGGGAGGGGCCTCTCACCATGGAGATAGAGCAGGGGAGGGGACTGTCACCATGGAGACAGAGCGGGGGAGGGGACAGTCACCATGGAGATAGAGCGGGGGAGGGGACTGTCACCATGGAGACAGAGCGGGGGAGGAGACTGTCACCATGGAGACAGAGCGGGGGAGGAGCCTCTCACCATGGAGATAGAGCGGGGGAGGGGACTGTCACCATGGAGACAGAGCGGGGGAGGGGCCTGTCACCATGGAGATAGAGCGGGGGAGGGGACTGTCACCATGGAGACAGAGCGGGGGAGGGGACTGTCACCATGGAGACAGAGCGGGGGAGGGGCCTGTCACCATGGAGACAGAGCGGGGGAGGGGACTGTCACCATGGAGACAGAGTGGGGGAGGGGCCTCTCACCATGGAGACAGAGCGTGGGAGGGGCCTGTCACCATGGAGATAGAGCGGGGGAGGAGACTGTCACCATGGAGACAGAGCGGGGGAGGGGACTGTCACCATGGATACAGAACGGGGGAGGGGCCTGTCACCATGGAGACAGAGCGGGGGAGGGGACTGTCACCATGGAGACAGAGCAGGGGAGGGGACTCTCACCATGGAGACAGAGCGGGGGAGGGGCCTGTCACCATGGAGACAGAGCGGGGGAGGGGCCTGTCAACATGGTGACAGAGCGGGGGAGGAGACTGTCACCATGGAGACAGAGCGGGGGAGGGGACTCTCACCATGGAGACAGAGCGGGGGAGAGGACTGTCACCATGGAGACAGAGCGGGGGAGGGGCCTCTCACCATGGAGACAGAGCGGGGGAGGGGCCTGTCACCATGGAGACAGAGCGGGGGGAGGGGACTGTCACCATGGAGACAGAGCGGGGGAGGGGACTGTCACCATGGAGACAGAGCGGGGGAGGGGCATGTCACCATGGAGACAGAGCGGGGGAGCGGTCTGTCACCATGGAGACAGAGCGGGGGAGGGGCCTCTCACCATGGAGACAGAGCGGGGGAGGGGACTGTCACCATGGAGACAGAGCGGGGAGGGGCCTCTCACCATGGAGACAGAGCGGGGGAGGGGACTGTCACCATGGAGACAGAGCGGGGGAGGGGACTGTCACCATGGAGACAGAGCAGGGGAGGGGCCTCTCACCATGGAGACAGAGCGGGGGAGGGGCCTGTCGCCATGGAGACAGAGCGGGGGAGGGGCCTCTCACCATGGAGACAGAGCGGGGGAGGAGACTGTCACCATGGAGACAGAGCGGGGGAGGGGACTCTCACCATGGAGACAGAGCGGGGGAGGGGACTGTCACCATGGAGACAGAGCGGGGAGGGGCCTGTCACCATGGAGACAGAGCGGGGGAGGGGACTCTCACCATGGAGACAGAGCGGGGGAGGGGACTCTCACCATGGAGACAGAGCGGGTGAGGGGACTGTCACCATGGAGACAGAGCGGGGGAGGGGCCTGTCACCATGGAGACAGAGCGGGGGAGGGGCCTCTCACCATGGAGACAGAGCGGGGGAGGGGACTGTCACCATGGAGACAGAGCGGGGGAGGGGCCTCTCACCATGGAGACAGAGCGGGGGAGGGGCCTCTCACCATGGAGACAGAGCGGGGGAGGGGCCTCTCACCATGGAGACAGAGCGGGGGAGGGGCCTCTCACCATGGAGACAGAGCGGGGGAGGGGCCTGTCACCATGGAGACAGAGCGGGGGAGGGGCATCTCACCATGGAGACAGAGCGGGGGAGGGGCCTCTCACCATGGAGACAGAGCGGGGGAGGAGACTGTCACCATGGAGACAGAGCGGGGGAGGAGCCTGTCACCATGGAGACAGAGCGGGGGAGGGGCCTCTCACCATGGAGACAGAGCGGGGGAGGGGCCTCTCACCATGGAGACAGAGCGGGGGAGGGGCCTCTCACCATGGAGACAGAGCGGGGGAGGGGCCTTTCACCATGGAGACAGAGCGGGGGGGGGCTGTTTCCAGAGTGACGGCGAATGGGGGCGTGGTCTGTTTCCATGGTGACGGGAGTGGGGTCGGGGTCTGTTTCCAAGGTGACGGGAGTGGGGGCGGGGTCTGTTACCAAAGTGACGGGAGTGGGGGCGGGGTCTGTTTCCAGAGTGACGGGAGTGGGGGGCGGGGTCTGTTTCCAGAGTGACGGCGAGTGTGGGCGGGGACTGTTTCCAGAGTGACGGGAGTGGGGGCGGGGTCTGTTTCCAAGGTGACGGGTGTGGGGGCGGGGTCTGTTTCCAGAGTGACGGGAGTGGGGGCGGGGTCTGTTTCCAGGGTGACAGGAGTGGGGGCGGGGTCTGTTTCCAGGGTGACAGGAGTGTGGGCGGGGTCTGTTTCCAAGGTGACGGGTGTGGGGGCGGGGTCTGTTTCCAGAGTGACGGGAGTGGGGGCGGGGTCTTTTACCAATGTGACGGGAGTGGGGGCGGGGTCTTTTACCAAGGTGACGGGAGTGGGGGCGGGGTCTGTTACCTAGGTGACGGGAGTGGGGCCGGAGTCTGTCTCCAGGGTGACGGGAGTGGGGGCGGGGTCTGTTTCCAGGGTGACGGAGTGGGGGCGGGGTCTGTTTCCAGAGTGACGGGAGTGGGGGCGGGGTCTGTTTCCAGAGTGACGGGAGTGGGGGCGGGGTCTGTTTCCAGGGTGACGGGGAGTGGGGGCGGGGTCTGTTTCCAGGGAGACGGGAGTGGGGGCGGGGTCTGTTTCCAGGGTGACGGAGTGGGGGCGGGGTCTGAATCTTTCTGATTCTTTTATAATCCCTTTCAAACTAAAAGAATCCTGATAATTATTGATAATAATTTATAATAATTTATAAACATTTACTGACCTTTACAACCTTTATAAACTGTTTATAATTCTTCCTCTCACTTTGTAAATCTTTATAAAATTTATGATTGTCTGTTATTTATTATCCTTTATGAGATTTTATTCTCATTTATAATCTGTTACATTCACTGCCCTGGACAGAAAACATTGAAAATGATCCCCGTGGATTACTCATAATTCAAACAGATCACAGAGCATATCATTTAAAATGGCCGCAGCACATGTCGCATAAAATGGCCGCAGTGAAGGTGACATCAAACAGACCACAGTGCATATCATTTAAAATGGCCGCAGCACATGTCGCGTAAAATGGCCGCAGTGAAGGTGACATCAAACAGACCACAGTGCATATCATTTAAAATGGCCGCAGCACATGTCACGTAAAATGGCTGCAGTCAAGGTGACATCAAACAGACCACAGAGCATAACATTTAAAATGGACGCAGTGACGGTGACATCAAACAGACCACAGTGCATATCATTTAAAATGGCCGCAGCACATGTCGCGTAAAATGGCCGCAGTGAAGGTGACATCAAACAGACCACAGAGCATAACATTTAAAATGGACGCAGTGACCGTGACATCAAACAGACCACAGAGCACATCATTTAGAATGGCCGCAGCACATGTCGCTTAAAATGGCCGTGGTGCAGGTGATATCAAACAGACAACAGTGCATATCACCAGCTGGAGTTGTACTGAGCCTCTCTCACTCACCAGGAAACAGCCAATTCAATCCAGACCTCTATTAATGCCAGCTGGAGTGGTACTGAGCCCCACTCACACACCAGATAAGAGCCAATTGAATTTCAGCCTATATTAATACCAGCTGGAGTGGTACTGAGGCTCATTCACATACCGGGAAAGAACCAATTCAATCCAGGCCCCTATTAATACCAGCTGGAGTAAAATTAACTCCCACTCACACACCGGGAGAGAAGCAATTCAATCCAGGAGTCTATTAATACCAGCTGCAGTGGTGCGGAGTGCCACTCACCAACCAGGAAATCGCCAATTCAATCCAGACCTCTATGAATGCCGGCTGGTGTGGTACTGAGTCTCTCTCAAACATCAGGAGCGAGGCAATTTAATCCAGGCCTCTATGAATACCAACTGGAGTTGTCCTGATTCCCACTCACACACCAGGAATGAGCCAATTCAATCCAGGCCTCTATTGATACCAGCTGCAGTGGTACTGATCCCCACTCACACACCAGGAAAGTGCCAATTCAATCCAGGCCTCCATTTAGAGCGACTGGAGTGGGACTGAGTCCCACTCACACATCGAGAGAGAGGCAATTCAATCCACGCCCCTATTAATACCATCTGGAGTGGTACTGAGTCCCACTCACACACCAGGAATGTGTAAATTCAATCTAGGCCTCTCTTAATACCTGCAGAAGTGGTACAAAGCCCCTCTAACACAGGAGGAAAGAGACAATATATTCCTGAACACGATCAATACCAGTTGGAGTTGCACTGAGTCCCACTCACACATCAGGAAAGAGCCAATTCAATCCAGACCTCTTTTAATATCAGCTGGAGTGGTAGTCAGCCCCACTCACACACCAGGATACAGCCAATTCAATCCAGACGTCTTATTAACACCAGCTGGAGTGGTACTGAACCCAACTCACACACCAGGAAAGAGCCAATTCAATCCAGAACGCTTATTAACACCAGCTGGAGTGGCACTGAGCCCCAGTCACACACCAGGAAAGAGCCAATTCAATCCAGGCCTCTATTAATACCAGCTGCAGTGGAACTGATCCCCATTCACGCACCAGGAAAGCACCAATTCAATCCAGACCTCTATTAATACAGCTGGAGTGGGACTGAGTCCCACTCACACACCAGGAAAGAGACAATTGAAATCAGGCATCTTTTAGTACCAGCTGGAGTGGTGCTGAGTCCCACTCACACACCGGGAGAGAGGCAATTCAATCCAGGCCTCTATTGATACCAGCTGCAGTGGTACTGATCCCCACTCACGCACCAGGAAAGTGCCAATTCAATTCAGGCCTCTATTAATCCCAGCTGGAGTTGTACTGAGCCCCACTCACACGCCAGGAAAGAGCCAATTTAATCCAGGCCTCTATTTAGAGTGACTGCAGTGGGACTGAGTCCCACTCACACATCATGAAAGAGCCAATTCAATCCAGGCCTCTATTTAGAGCGACTGGAGTGGGACTGAGCCCCACTCACTCACCAGTTAAGAGACAATTCAATACAGGCCTCTATTTAGAGCGACTGGAGTGGGACTGAGCCCCACTCACTCACCAGTTAAGAGACAATTCAATACAGGCCTCTATTAATACCAGCTGGAGTTGCACTGAGTCCCACTAACACCTCAGGAAAGAGCCAATTCAATCCAGACCTCGATTTATACCAGCTGGAGTGGTACTGAGCCCCACTCACTCATCATGAAAGAGCCAATTCAATCAAGGCCTCTATTAATATCAGCTGCAGTGGCACTGATCCCCACTCACGCACCAGGAAAGAGCCAATTCAATCCAGGCCTCTATTTGGAGCGACTGGAGTGGGACTGAGTCCCACTCACACACCAGGATAGAGCCAATTCAAACCAGGTTTCCATTAATAACAGCTGGAGAGGTACTGAGTCCCACTCACACACCAGGAAAGAGCCAATTCAATCCAGACCTCTTATTAATACCAGCTGAAGTGATACTGAGTACCACTCACACACCAGAAAAGAGCCAATTAATCCAGACCTCTATTAATACCTGCTGGAGTGGTGCTGAGTCTCACTCACACATCATGAAAGAGCCAAATCAATCAAGGCCTCTATTAATACCAGCTGAAGTGGGGCTGAGTCCCACTCACACACCAGGAAAGAGACAATTGAAACCAGGCCTCTATTAATACCAGCTGGAGTGGTACTGAGTCCCACTCACACACCAGGAGAGAGCCAATTAATCCAGACATCTATTAATACCAGCTGCAGTGATACTGATCCCCACTCACACACCAGGGAAGACCCAATTCAATACAGGCCTCTATTAATACCAGCTGGAGTGGCACCGAGTCCCACTCACACCAGGAAAGTGCCAATCCAATCCAGATCTCTATTAATACCAGCTGGAGTGGCACCGAGTCCCACTCACACCAGGAATGTGCCAATCCAATCCAGATCTCTATTAATACCAGCTGCAGTGGTACCGAGTCCCACTCACACACCAGAAAATAGACAACTCAATCCAGACCTCGATGAATACAAGCTGGAATGGCACTGAGTCTAACTTACACATCAGGAAAGAGCAAAATCATTCCAGACCTTGATGAATACCAGCTGGAGTGGCACTGGGTATCACTTATACACCAAGAAAGGGCCAACACAATCCAACCCTCTTATTAACACCAGCTGGAGAGGTACTGAGCACCACTCACACACCAGGACGGAGCCAATTCAATCCAGACCTCTACTAATAACAGCTGGAGTGGTACTGAGCACCACTCACACTCCAGGAAAGAGCCAATTCAATCCAGACCTCTATTAATACCAGCTGGAGTGGTACTGAGTCCCATTGAAACACCAGGAAGGAGCCAATTCAATCCAGACCTCTATTAATACCAGCTGGAGTGGTACTGAGTCCCACTCTCACACCGGTAGAGAGCTAATTCAATCCAGGCCTCCATTAATAACAGCTGCAGTGGTACTAATCCCCACTCACACACCAGGAAGGTGCCAATTCAATCCAGCCCTCTATTAATACCACCGGAAGTGGTACTGAGTCCCACTGAAACACCAGCAAAGAGCCAATTCAATCCACACCTCTATTAATACCAGCTGGAGTGGTACTGAGTCCCACGCACACACAGGTAGAGAGGCAATTCAATCCAGGCCTCTATTAATACCAGCTGGAGTGGTACTGAGTCCCACTCACACCAGGAAAGAGCAAATTCGATCCAGACTTCTATTAATACCGGCTGCAGTGGTACTGAGTCCCACTCTCACACCGGTAGAGAGGCAATTCAATACAGGCCTCTATTAATACCAGCTGCAGTGGTACTGATCCCCACTCACAAACCAGGAAAGTGCCAATTCAATCCACGCCTCTATTAATACCAGCTGGAGTTGCACTGAGTCCCACTCACACCTCAGGAAAGAGCCAATTCAAACCAGACCTCGATTAATACCAGCTGCCGTGGTACTGATCCCCCCCTCACACACTAGGAAAGAGCCAATTCAATCCAGGCCTCTATTTAGAGCGACTGGAGTGGTACTGAGTCCCACTCACACACCAGGATAGAGCCAATTCAAACCAGGTTTCCATTAATACCAGCTGGAGAGGTACTGAGTCCCACTCACACCCAGGAAAGAGTCAATTCAATCCAGGCCTCTATTAATACCAGCTGGAGTGGTACTGAGTCCCACTCACACACCAGGAAATTGGCAATTCAATCTAGGTTTCTATTAATACCAGCTGGAGTGGTACTGAGAACCACTCACACACCAGGAAAGAGCCAATTAATCCAGACCTCTATTAATACCAGCTGGAGTGGGGCTGAGTCCCACTCTCACACCAAGACAGAGCCAATTCAATCCAGACCTCTATTAATACCAGCTGGAGTGGCACTGAGCCCCAGTCACACACCAGGACAGAGCCAATTCAATCCAGACCTCTATTAATACCAGCTGCAGTGGAACTGATCCCCATTCACGCACCAGGAAAGCACCAATTCAATCCAGCCCTCTTATTAATACCAGCTGAAGTGTTACTGAGTCCCACTCACACCCAGGAAAGAGTCAATTCAATCCAGGCCTCTATTAATACCAGCTGGAGTGGTACTGAGTCCCACTCACACACCAGGAAATTGGCAATTCAATCTAGGTTTCTATTAATACCAGCTGGAGTGGTACTGAGAACCACTCACACACAAGGAAAGAGCCAATTAATCCAGACCTCTATTAATACCAGCTGGAGTGGGGCTGAGTCCCACTCTCACACCAGGACAGAGCCAATTCAATCCAGACCTCTATTAATACCAGCTGGAGTGGCACTGAGCCCCACTCACACACCAGGAAAGAGCCAATTAATCCAGACCTCTATTAATACCAGCTGGAGTGGTACTGAGTCTCACTCACTCACCAGGAAAGCGCAAATTCAATCCAGACCTCTTATTAATACCTGCTGAAGTGGTACTGAGAACCACTCACACACCAGGAAAGAGCCAATTAATCCAGACCTCTATTAATACCTGCTGGAGTGGTACTGAGTCTCACTCACACATCATGAAAGAGCCAATTCAATCGAGGCCTCTATTAATACCAGCTGGAGTGGGGCTGAGTCCCACTCACACACCAGGAAAGAGCCAATTCAATCCAGACCTCTTATTAATACCAGCTGGAGTGGAACTGAGTCCCACTCACACACCAGGAAAGAGACAATTGAAAATCAGGCATCTTTTAGTACCAGCTGGAGTGGTGCTGAGTCCCACTCAGACACCGGGAGAGAGGCAATTCAATCCAGACCTCCATGAATGCCAGCTAGTGTGGTACTGATCCCCACTCACGCACCAGGAAAGTGCCAATTCAATTCAGGCCTCTATTAATCCCAGCTGGAGTTGAACTGAGCCCCACTCACACGCCAGGAAAGAGCCAATTTAATCCAGGCCTCTATTTAGAGTGACTGCAGTGGGACTGAGTCCCACTCACACATCATGAAAGAGCCAATTCAATCCAGGCCTCTATTTAGAGCGACTGGAGTGGGACTGAGCCCCACTCACTCACCAGTTAAGAGACAATTCAATACAGGCCTCTATTTAGAGCGATTGGAGTGGGACTGAGCCCCACTCACTCACCAGTTAAGAGACAATTCAATACAGGCCTCTATTAATACCAGCTGGAGTTGCACTGAGTCCCACTAACACCTCAGGAACGTGCCAATTCAATCCAGACCTCGATTTATACCAGCTGGAGTGGTACTGAGCCCCACTCACTCATCATGAAAGAGCCAATTCAATCAAGGCCTCTATTAATATCAGCTGCAGTGGCACTGATCCCCACTCACGCACCAGGAAAGAGCCAATTCAATCCAGGCCTCTATTTGGAGCGACTGGAGTGGGACTGAGTCCCACTCACACACAAGGATAGAGCCAATTCAAACAAGGGTTCCATTAATACCAGCTGGAGAGTTACTGAGTCCCACTCACACACCAGGAAAGAGCCAATTCAATCCAGACCTCTTATTAATACCAGCTGAAGTGGTACTGAGTACCACTCACACACCATGAAAGAGCCAATTAATGCAGACCTCTATTAATACCTGCTGGAGTGGTACTGAGTCTCACTCACACACCAGGAAAGCGCCAATTCAATCCAGGCCTCCATGAATACAAGCTGGAGTGGTACTGAGTGCCACTCACACACCAGGAAAGGGCCAATTCAATCCAGGCCTCCATGAATACAAGCTGGAGTGGTACTGAGTACCACTCACACACCAGGAAAGAGCCAATTCATCCAGACCTCTATTAATACCAGCTGGAGTGGTACTGAGTGCCACTCACACACCAGGAAAGGGCCAATTCAATCCAGGCCTCCATGAATACAAGCTGGAGTGGTACTGAGTACCACTCACTCACCAGGGAAGACCCAATTCAATACAGGCCTCTATTAATACCAGCTGGAGTGGCACCGAGTCCCACTCACACCAGGAAAGTGCCAATCCAATCCAGATCTCTATTAATACCAGCTGGAGTGGCACCGAGTCCCACTCACACCAGGAAAGTGCCAATCCAATCCAGATCTCTATTAATACCAGCTGCAGTGGTACCGAGTCCCACTCACACACCAGAAAATAGACAACTCAATCCAGACCTCGATGAATACAAGCTGGAATGGCACTGAGTCTAACTTACACATCAGGAAAGAGCAAAATCATTCCAGACCTTGATGAATACCAGCTGGAGTGGCACTGGGTATCACTTATACACCAAGAAAGGGCCAACACAATCCAGCCCTCTTATTAACACCAGCTGGAGAGGTACTGAGCACCACTCACACACCAGGAAAGAGCCAATTCAATCCAGACCTCTACTAATAACAGCTGGAGTGGTACTGAGCCCCACTCACACTCCAGGAAAGAGCCAATTCAATCCAGACCTCTATTAATACCAGCTGGAGTGGTACTGAGTCCCATTGAAACACCAGGAAAGAGCCAATTCAATCCAGACCTCTATTAATACCAGCTGGAGTGGTACTGAGTCCCACTCTCACACCGGTAGAGAGCTAATTCAATCCAGGCCTCCATTAATAACAGCTGCAGTGGTACTAATCCCCACTCACACACTAGGAAGGTGCCAATTCAATCCAGCCCTCTATTAATACCAGCTGGAGTGGTACTGAGTCCCACTCACACCAGGAAAGAGCAAATTCGATCCAGACCTCTATTAATACCGGCTGCAGTGGTACTGAGTCCCACTCTCACACCGGTAGAGAGGCAATTCAATCCAGGCCTCTATTAATACCAGCTGCAGTGGTACTGATCCCCACTCACACACCAGGAAAGTGCCAATTCAATCCACGCCTATATTAATACCAGCTGGAGTGGTACTGAGCCCCACTCACTCACCAGTTAAGAGACAATTCAATACAGGCCTCTATTAATACCAGCTGGAGTTGCACTGAGTCCCACTCACACCTCAGGAAAGAGCCAATTCAAACCAGACCTCGATTAATACCAGCTGGAGTGGTACTGACTCCCACTCACACATCATGAAAGAGCCAATTCAATCAAGGCCTCTATTAATACCAGCTGCCGTGGTACTGATCCCCCCCTCACACACCAGGATAGAGCCAATTCAAACCAGGTTTCCATTAATACCAGCTGGAGAGGTACTGAGTCCCACTCACACACCAGGAAATTGGCAATTCAATCTAGGTTTCTATTAATACCAGCTGGAGTGGTACCGAGTCCCACTCACACACCAGGATAGAGCCAATTCAAACCAGGTTTCCATTAATACCAGCTGGAGTGGTACTGAGTCCCACTCACACCCAGGAAAGAGCCAATTCAATCCATGCCTCTATTAATACCAGCTGGAGTGGTACTGAGTGCCACTTAAACACCAGGAAAGCGCAAATTCAATCCAGCCCTCTTATTAATACCAGCTGAAGTGTTACTGAGTGCCACTCACACACCAGGAAAGAGCCAATTAATCCAGACCTCTATTAATACCAGCTGGAGTGGTACTGAGTCTCACTCACTCACCAGGAAAGCGCAAATTCAATCCAGACCTCTTATTAATACCTGCTGAAGTGGTACTGAGAACCACTCACACACCAGGAAAGAGCCAATTAATCCAGACCTCTATTAATACCTGCTGGAGTGGTACTGAGTCTCACTCACACATCATGAAAGAGCCAATTCAATCGAGGCCTCTATTAATACCAGCTGGAGTGGGGCTGAGTCCCACTCACACACCAGGAAAGAGCCAATTCAATCCAGACCTCTTATTAATACCAGCTGGAGTGGAACTGAGTCCCACTCACACACCAGGAAAGAGACAATTGAAAATCAGGCATCTTTTAGTACCAGCTGGAGTGGTGCTGAGTCCCACTCAGACACCGGGAGAGAGGCAATTCAATCCAGACCTCCATGAATGCCAGCTAGTGTGGTACTGAGTCTCTCTCACACATCAGGAGAGAGGCAATTCAGTCCAGGCCTCTATTGATACCAGCTGCAGTGGTACTGATCCCCACTCACGCACCAGGAAAGTGCCAATTCAATTCAGGCCTCTATTAATCCCAGCTGGAGTTGAACTGAGCCCCACTCACACGCCAGGAAAGAGCCAATTTAATCCAGGCCTCTATTTAGAGTGACTGCAGTGGGACTGAGTCCCACTCACACATCATGAAAGAGCCAATTCAATCCAGGCCTCTATTTAGAGCGACTGGAGTGGGACTGAGCCCCACTCACTCACCAGTTAAGAGACAATTCAATACAGGCCTCTATTTAGAGCGATTGGAGTGGGACTGAGCCCCACTCACTCACCAGTTAAGAGACAATTCAATACAGGCCTCTATTAATACCAGCTGGAGTTGCACTGAGTCCCACTAACACCTCAGGAACGTGCCAATTCAATCCAGACCTCGATTTATACCAGCTGGAGTGGTACTGAGCCCCACTCACTCATCATGAAAGAGCCAATTCAATCAAGGCCTCTATTAATATCAGCTGCAGTGGCACTGATCCCCACTCACGCACCAGGAAAGAGCCAATTCAATCCAGGCCTCTATTTGGAGCGACTGGAGTGGGACTGAGTCCCACTCACACACAAGGATAGAGCCAATTCAAACAAGGGTTCCATTAATACCAGCTGGAGAGTTACTGAGTCCCACTCACACACCAGGAAAGAGCCAATTCAATCCAGACCTCTTATTAATACCAGCTGAAGTGGTACTGAGTACCACTCACACACCATGAAAGAGCCAATTAATGCAGACCTCTATTAATACCTGCTGGAGTGGTACTGAGTCTCACTCACACACCAGGAAAGCGCCAATTCAATCCAGGCCTCCATGAATACAAGCTGGAGTGGTACTGAGTGCCACTCACACACCAGGAAAGGGCCAATTCAATCCAGGCCTCCATGAATACAAGCTGGAGTGGTACTGAGTACCACTCACACACCAGGAAAGAGCCAATTCATCCAGACCTCTATTAATACCAGCTGGAGTGGTACTGAGTGCCACTCACACACCAGGAAAGGGCCAATTCAATCCAGGCCTCCATGAATACAAGCTGGAGTGGTACTGAGTACCACTCACACACCAGGAAAGAGACAATTGAATCCAGGCCTCTATTAATACCAGCTGGAGTGGTACTGAGTCCCACTCTCACACCAGGACAGAGCCAATTCAATCCAGACCTCTATTAATACCAGCTGCAGTGGAACTGATCCCCATTCACGCACCAGGAAAGCACCAATTCAATCCAGACCTCTATTAATACCAGCTGGAGTGGAACTGAGTCCCACTCACACACCAGGAAAGAGACAATTGAAAATCAGGCATCTTTTAGTACCAGCTGGAGTGGTGCTGAGTCCCACTCAGACACCGGGAGAGAGGCAATTCAATCCAGACCTCCATGAATGCCAGCTAGTGTGGTACTGAGTCTCTCTCACACATCAGGAGAGAGGCAATTCAGTCCAGGCCTCTATTGATACCAGCTGCAGTGGTTCTGAGTCTCACTCACACACCAGGAAAGCGCCAATTCAATCCAGACCTCTGTTCTTACCAACTGGAGTTGTACTGAGTCCCACTCACACACCGGGAGAGAAGCAATTCAATCCAGGAGTCTACTAATACCAGCTGCAGTGGTGCGGAGTGCCACTCACCAACCAGGAAATCGCCAATTCAATCCAGACCTCTATGAATGCCGGCTGGTGTGGTACTGAGTCTCTCTCAAACATCAGGAGAGAGGCAATTTAATCCAGGCCTCTATGAATACCAACTGGAGTTGTACTGATTCCCACTCACACACCAGGAATGTGTAAATTCAATCTAGGCCTCTCTTAATACCTGCAGAAGTGGTACATAGCCCCTTTGACACATGAGGAAAGAGACAATTTATTCCTGAACACTATCAATACCAGTTGGAGTTGAACTGAGTCCCATTCACACACCATGAAAGAGGCAATTCAATGCAGACAGCTTTTAGTACCAGATGGAGTGGTACTGAGTCCCACTCTCACACCAGGAATGAGCCAATTCAATCCAGACCTCTATTAATACCAGCTGGAGTGGGACTGAGCCCCACTCACACAACAGGAATGAGCCAATTCAATCCAGGCCTCTATTGATACCAGCTGCAGTGGTACTGATCCCCACTCACACACCAGGAAAGTGCCAATTCAATCCAGGCCTCCATTTAGAGCGACTGGAGTGGGACTGAGTCCCACTCACACATCGAGAGAGAGGCAATTCAATCCACGCCTCTATTAATACCATCTGGAGTGGTACTGAGTCCCACTCACACACCAGGAATGTGTAAATTCAATCTAGGCCTCTCTTAATACCTGCAGAAGTGGTACAAAGCCCCTCTAACACAGGAGGAAAGAGACAATATATTCCTGAACACGATCAATACCAGTTGGAGTTGCACTGAGTCCCACTCACACATCAGGAAAGAGCCAATTCAATCCAGACCTCTATTAATATCAGTTGGAGTGGTAGTGAGCCCCACTCACACACCAGGATACAGCCAATTCAATCCAGACGTCTTATTAACACCAGCTGGAGTGGTACTGAACCCAACTCACACACCAGGAAAGAGCCAATTCAATCCAGAACGCTTATTAACACCAGCTGGAGTGGCACTGAGCCCCAGTCACACACCAGGAAAGAGCCAATTCAATCCAGATCTCTATTAATACCAGCTGCAGTGGAACCGATCCCCATTCATGCACCAGGAAAGCACCAATTCAATCCAGACCTCTATTAATACAGCTGGAGTGGGACTGAGTCCCACTCACACACCAGGAAAGAGACAATTGAAATCAGGCATCTTTTAGTACCAGCTGGAGTGGTGCTGAGTCCCACTCACACACCGGGAGAGAGGCAATTCAATCCAGACCTCCATGAATGCCAGCTAGTGTGGTACTGAGTCTCTCTCACACATCAGGAGACAGGCAATTCAATCCAGGCCTCTATTGATACCAGCTGCAGTGGTACTGATACCCACTCACGCACCAGGAAAGTGCCAATTCAATCCAGACCTCTATTAATAACAGCTGGAGTGGTACTGAGCCCCACTCACACGCCAGGAAAGAGCCAATTCAATCCAGGCCTCTATTTAGAGTGACTGCAGTGGGACTGAGTCCCACTCACACATCATGAAAGAGCCAATTCAATCCAGGCCTCTATTTAGAGCGACTGGAGTGGGACTGAGCCCCACTCACTCACCAGTTAAGAGACAATTCAATACAGGCCTCTATTTAGAGCGACTGGAGTGGGACTGAGCCCCACTCACTCACCAGTTAAGAGACAATTCAATACAGGCCTCTATTAATACCAGCTGGAGTTGCACTGAGTCCCACTAACACCTCAGGAAAGTGCCAATTCAATCCAGACCTCGATTTATACCAGCTGGAGTGGTACTGAGCCCCACTCACTCATCATGAAAGAGCCAATTCAATCAAGGCCTCTATTAATATCAGCTGCAGTGGCACTGATCCCCACTCACGCACCAGGAAAGAGCCAATTCAATCCAGGCCTCTATTTGGAGCGACTGGAGTGGGACTGAGTCGCACTCACACACAAGGATAGAGCCAATTCAAACAAGGGTTCCATTAATACCAGCTGGAGAGTTACTGAGTCCCACTCACACACAGGAAAGAGCCAATTCAATCCAGACCTCTTATTAATACCAGCTGAAGCGGTACTGAGTACCACTCACACACCATGAAAGAGCCAATTAATGCAGACCTCTATTAATACCTGCTGGAGTGGTACTGAGTCTCACTCACACACCAGGAAAGCGCCAATTCAATCCAGGCCTCCATGAATACAAGCTGGAGTGGTACTGAGTGCCACTCACACACCAGGAAAGGGCCAATTCAATCCAGGCCTCCATGAATACAAGCTGCAGTGGCACTTATCCCCACTCACGCACCAGGAAAGAGCCAATTCAATCCAGGCCTCTATTTGGAGCGACTGGAGTGGGACTGAGTCCCACTCACACACCAGGATAGAGCCAATTCAAACCAGGTTTCCATTAATACCAGCTGGAGAGGTACTGAGTCCCACTCACACACCAGGAAAGAGCCAATTCAATCCAGACCTCTTATTAATACCAGCTGAAGTGATACTGAGTACCACTCACACACCAGGAAAGAGCCAATTAATCCAGACCTCTATTAATACCAGCTGGAGTGTTGCTGAGTCTCACTCACACATCATGAAAGAGCCAAATCAATCAAGGCCTCTATTAATACCAGCTGAAGTGGGGCTGAGTCCCACTCACACACCAGGAAAGAGACAATTGAAACCAGGCCTCTATTAATACCAGCAGGAGTGGTACTGAGTCCCACTCACACACCAGGAGAGAGCCAATTAATCCAGACCTCTATTAATACCAGCTGCAGTGATACTGATCCCCACTCACACACCAGGAAAGAGCCAATTAATCCAGACCTCTATTAATACCAGCTGGAGTGGTGCTGAGTCTCACTCACACATCATGAAAGAGCCAAATCATTCAAGGCCTCTATTAATACCAGCTGAAGTGGGGCTGAGTCCCACTCACACACCAGGAGAGAGCCAATTAATCCAGACCTCTATTAATAACAGCTGCAGTGATACTGATCCCCACTCACACACCAGGGAAGACCCAATTCAATACAGGCCTCTATTAATACCAGCTGGAGTGGCACCGAGTCCCACTCACACCAGGAAAGTGCCAATCCAATCCAGATCTCTATTAATACCAGCTGGAGTGGCACCGAGTCCCACTCACACCAGGAAAGTGCCAATCCAATCCAGATCTCTATTAATACCAGCTGCAGTGGTACCGAGTCCCACTCACACACCAGAAAATAGACAACTCAATCCAGACCTCGATGAATACAAGCTGGAATGGCACTGAGTCTCACTTACACATCAGGAAAGAGCAAAATCATTCTAGACCTTGATGAATACCAGCTGGAGTGGCACTGGGTATCACTTATACACCAAGAAAGGGCCAACACAATCCAACCCTCTTATTAACACCAGCTGGAGAGGTACTGAGCACCACTCACACACCAGGACGGAGCCAATTCAATCCAGACTTCTACTAATAACAGCTGGAGTGGTACTGAGCCCCACTCACACTCCAGGAAAGAGCCAATTCAATCCAGACCTCTATTAATAGCAGCTGGAGTGGTACTGAGTCCCATTGAAACACCAGGAAAGAGCCAATTCAATCCAGACCTCGATTAATACCAGCTGGAGTGGTACTGAGTCCCACTCTCACACCGGTAGAGAGCTAATTCAATCCAGGCCTCCATTAATAACAGCTGCAGTGGTACTAATCCCCACTCACACACCAGGAAGGTGCCAATTCAATCCAGCCCTCTATTAATACCACCGGAAGTGGTACTGAGTCCCACTGAAACACCAGCAAAGAGCCAATTCAATCCACACCTCTATTAATACCAGCTGGAGTGGTGTGGAGTCCCACTGAAACACCAGGAAAGAGACAATTCAATCCACACCTCTATTAATACCAGCTGGAGTGGTACTGAGTCCCACGCACACACCGGTAGAGAGGCAATTCAATCCAGGCCTCTATTAATACCAGCTGGAGTGGTACTGAGTCCCACTCACACCAGGAAAGAGCAAATTCGATCCAGACCTCTATTAATACCGGCTGCAGTGGTACTGAGTCCCACTCTCACACCGGTAGAGAGGCAATTCAATCCAGGCCTCTATTAATACCAGCTGCAGTGGTACTGATCCCCACTCACACACCAGGAAAGTGCCAATTCAATCCACGCCTATATTAATACCAGCTGGAGTGGTACTGAGCCCCACTCACTCATCAGTTAAGAGACAATTCAATACAGGCCTCTATTAATACCAGCTGGAGTTGCACTGAGTCCCATTCACACCTCTGGAAAGAGCCAATTCAAACCAGACCTCGATTAATACCAGCTGGAGTGGTACTGACTCCCACTCACACATCATGAAAGAGCCAATTCAATCAAGGCCTCTATTAATACCAGCTGCCGTGGTACTGATCCCCCCCTCACACACTAGGAAAGAGCCAATTCAATCCAGGCCTCTATTTAGAGCGACTGGAGTGGTACTGAGTCCCACTCACACACCAGGATAGAGCCAATTCAAACCAGGTTTCCATTAATACCAGCTGGAGAGGTACTGAGTCCCACTCACACCCAGGAAAGAGGCAATTCAATCCAGGCCTCTATTAATACCAGCTGGAGTGGTACTGAGTCCCACTCACACACCAGGAAATTGCCAATTCAATCTAGGTTTCTATTAATACCAGCTGGAGTGGTACTGAGTCCCACTCACACCCAGGAAAGAGCCAATTCAATCCAGGCCTCTATTAATACCAGCTGGAGTGGTACTGAGTCCCACTCACACACCAGGAAAGAGCCAATTAATCCAGACCTCTATTAATACCAGCTGGAGTGGTACTGAGTCTCACTCACACACCAGGAAAGCGCAAATTCAATCCAGACCTCTTATTAATACCTGCTGAAGTGGTACTGAGTCTCACTCACACATCATGAAAGATCCAATTCAATCGAGGCCTCTATTAATACCAGCTGGAGTGGGGCTGAGTCCCACTCACACACCAGGAAAGAGCCAATTAATCCAGACCTCTATTAATACCTGCTGGAGTGGTACTGAGTCTCACTCACACATCATGAAAGATCCAATTCAATCGAGGCCTCTATTAATACCAGCTGGAGTGGGGCTGAGTCCCACTCACACACCAGGAAAGAGACAATTGAAACCAGGCCTCTATTAATACTTCTCTTCCAGGAATGCCTACCTTGAAGAAGTTCTGCTCTTCTCTCCGACGGGATTTTCGTTTGTCTCTTTTACCTTGTTCACCTTCATTGCTTTCTATTTCCCTTCTGGTGTTTGATAAGGTATCTACCAAAACTCGTTTTCACAGCCACATCTCCTTCCTCAGTGACTGTCTCCGGCTCCGACTGATTCCACGTGGATTCCAACTGCAGTTTCACCCATCATGCTTTGAAACCACCCAGGATCACAGGTATCTCCGAGAAATACAACGTTCCTCGGACTGCTACTCTCGCCGCATCCTGAGATCTACACTCAGTGCTATGCGCCGCCATATGCACACACTGGACCTCTCTCTCCAGCAGCACCGTCTCACCTTATCTCAAATCTGTTCTATTCCGCAGTTTCATCTCATCTTACGTCTCATCCGACGCATTAACAAAAAACTTTTTTTCTTCCTTTCAGGTGTTAAGGAACGCAAGCTCCAGCAGCTGATGGGGACTAATGCCCCTCCAGATCCTCCTTCCGCTTCACTTCCCTCTGACTCCACCCCTTCTGATCTGACCCCTTGCCGTGTATTCACTATACCCTCTGACCTCCCCCTCTCTGATGCTGAGCGTTCTGTACTCAGCAAAGGACTCAGTTTTATCCCCTTACGCCCCCATCTCAATGAATTTCGCGCTCGGCATGACGTTGAGCTCTTCTTCCGTCGCCTCCGCCTCCGGGCTCACTTCTTTGACCAGGAGTCCTCCCCCCGACCAGCAGACCCATTCACCCGCCTCCAGTATTCTCCCTCTACCTGGACCCCTCACCCTGGCCTCTTACCCGCTCTTGATCTCTTCATTGAAAACTGTCGGCGAGACATTGGTCGTCTCAATTTCTCTGCCCCCCTCACTCACTCTAACCTGTCCCCCTCTGAACTTGAGGCACTCCGTTCTCTCAGGTCTAACCCCGACATGGCCATCAAACCTGCAGACAAGTGTGGTGCTGTTGTTGTATGGCGTACCGACCGCTACCTTGCAGAAGCTCAACGCCAACTCACAGACACCTCTTCCTACCTCCCTCTGGACCATGACCCCACCACCGAACATCAAGCCACCGTCCAAAGGACTGTCACTGACCTCATCTCCTCTGGAGATCTTCCCTCTACAGCTTCCAACCTCATAGTCCCGCAACCCCGGACAGCCCACTTCTACCTCCTTCCCACAATCCACAAACGGGTATGTCCCGGCAGACCCATTGTGTCAGCCTGCTCCTGCCCAACTGAACTTATTTCTTCCTATCTAGACTCTATCTTTTCTCCGCTGGTGCAGTCTCTTCCCACCTACATCCGTGACTCTTCTGACGCCCGACGTCATTTTGACAATTTTCAGTTTCCTGGTCCCAACCGCCTCCTCTTCACTATGGACGTCCAATCGCTCTACACCTCCATCCCCCACCAGGATGGTTTGAGGGCTCTCCGCTTCTTCCTGGAACAGAGGCCCAACCAGTCCCCATCCACCACCACCCTCCTCCGCCTGGCTGAACTTGTTCTCACATTGAACAACTTCTCCTTCAACTCCACGCACTTCCTTCAAGTAAAAGGTGTCGCTATGGGTACCCGCATGGGTCCTAGTTATGCCTGTCTTTTTGTGGGATATGTCGAGCATTCTTTGTTCCAGTCCTACTCAGGCCCCCTCCCCCAACTCTTTTTCCGGTACATTGATGACTGTATCGGTGCCGTTTCCTGCTCCCGCCCCGAACTCGAAAACTTTATCAACTTTGCTTCCAATTTCCACCCTTCTCTCACCTTTACATGGTCCATCTCTGACACTTCCCTTCCCTTCCTCGACTTCTCTGTCTCCATCTCTGGGGATAGGTTGTCTACCAATATCCATTATAAGCCCACTGACTCCCACAGCTACCTCGACTAGAATTCTTCACACCCTACCTCCTGTAAGGACTCCATTCCATTCTCCCAGTTTCTCCGTCTCCGACGCATCTGCTCTGATGATGCTACCTTCCATGACGGTGCTTCTGATATGACCTCCTTTTTCCTCAACCGAGGATTTCCCCCCACTGTGGTTGACAGGGCCCTCAACCGTGTCCGACCCATTCCCCGCACCTCTACCCTCACCCCTTCCCCTCCCTCCCAGAACCGTGACAGGGTTCCCCTTGTCCTCACTTTTCATCCCACCAGCCTCCATATCCAAAGGATCATCCTCCGCCATTTTCGCCACCTCCAGCGTGATGCCACTACCAGTCGCATCTTCCCCTCCCTTCCCCTGTCAGCATTCCGAAGGGATCGTTCCTTCCGCGACACCCTGGTCCACTCCTCCATTACCCCCACCACCTCGTCCCCGTCCCAGGGCACCTTCCCTTGCAATCGCAGGAGGTGTAATACCTGCCCATTTACCTCCTCTCTCCTCACTATCCCTGGCCCCAAACACTCCTTTCAGGTGAAGCAGCGATTTACTTGTACTTCTTTCAATGTAGTATACTGTATTCGCTGCTCACAGTGTGGTCTCCTCTACATTGGGGAGACCAAGCGCAGACTGGGTGACCGCTTTGCGGAACATCTCCGCTCAGTCCGCAAGCAGGACCCTGAGCTTCCGGTTGCTTGCCATTTCAACACTCCCCCCTGCTCTCATGCTCACATCTCTGTCCTGGGATTGCTGCAGTGTTCCAGTGAACATCAACGCAAGCTCGAGGAACAGCATCTCATCTACCGATTAGGCACACTACAGCCTGCTGGACTGAACATTGAGTTCAATAATTTCAGAGCATGACAGCCCCCCACTTTACTTTCATTTTTAGTCATTTTTAGTTATTTTTTCTTCCTTTTTTTTGCATTCCTTTTTACATTTTTTGCATTTATTTCATTTCATCTTAGTTTGTTCAGTTTGCTTACCCACTGTTTTTTTTCAGGTTGTTTTTCTTCAGGTTTGCACTTGCTGATGTTCTATATTCAGTATATTCACACCTAATCTGTACTAATGCATTGTCTTTCAAAACACCATTAACATATTGTTTGCCTTTGCTCTGTGACCTTTTGGTCAGCTATGTGGCCTGGTCCAATCTGCACCTTCTCCTTTGTTATCTCTTGCCCAACCCCCACCTCACTTGTTTATAATCTGTGACTTTTCTAATATTTGTCAGTTCCGAAGAAGGGTCACTGACCCGAAACGTTAACTCTGCTTCTCTTTCCACAGATGCTGCCAGACCTGCTGAGTGAATCCAGCATTTCTTGTTTTTGTTTCAGATTTCCAGCATCCGCAGTATTTTGCTTTTACTCTATTAATACCAGCTGGAGTGGTACTGAGCCCCACTCACTCACCAGGAAAGAGCCAATTAATCCAGACCTCTATTAATACCAGCTGCAGTGGTACTCATCCCCACTCACACACCAGGGAAGACCCAATTCAATACAGGCCTCTATTAATACCAGCTGGAGTGGCACCGAGTCTCACTTACACATCAGGAAATAGCAAAATCATTCCAGACCTTGATGAATACCAGCTGGAGTGGCACTGGGTCTCACTTATACACCAAGAAAGGGCCAACACAATCCAACCCTCTTATTAACACCAGCTGGAGAGGTACTGAGCACCACTCACACACCAGGAAGGAGCCAATTCAATCCAGACCTCTATTAATACCAGCTGGAGTGGTACTGAGTCCCACTCTCACACCGGTGGAGAGCTAATTCAATCCAAGCTTCCATCAATAACAGCTGCAGTGGTACTAATCCCCACTCACACACCAGGAAGGTGCCAATTCAATCCAGGCTTCTATTAATACCACCGGAAGTGGTACTGAGTCCCACTGGAACACCAGCAAAGAGCCAATTAAATCCAGACCTCTATTAATACCAGCTGGAGTGGTACTGAGTCCCACGCACACACCAGGAAAGAGCAAATTCGATCCACACCTCTATTAATACCGTCTGCAGTGGTACTGAGTCCCACTCTCACAACGGTAGAGAGGCAATTCAATCCAGGCCTCTATTAATACCAGCTGCAGTGGTACTGATCCCCACTCACACACCAGGAAAGTGCCAATTCAATCCAGGCCTCTATTAATACCAGCTGCAGTGGTACTGATCCCCACTCACACACCAGGAAAGTGCCAATTCAATCCAGGCATATATTAATACCAGCTGGAGTGGTACTGAGCCCCACTCACTCATCAGTTAAGAGACAATTCAATACAGGCCTCTATTCATACCAGCTGGAGTTGCACTGAGTCCCACTCACACCTCAGGAAAGAGCCAATTCAAACCAGACCTCTATTAATACCAGCTGGAGTGGTACTGAGTCCCACTCACACATCATGAAAGAGCCAATTCAATCCAGACCTCTATTAATATCAGCTGCAGTGGTACTGATCCCCCCTCACACACCAGGAAAGAGCCAATTCAATCTAGGCCTCTATTTAGAGCGACTGGAGTGGGACTGAGTCCCACTCACACACCAGGATAGAGCCAATTCAAACCAGGTTTCCATTAATACCAGCTGGAGTGGTACTGAGTCCCACTCACACCCAGGAAAGAGGCAATTCAATCCAGGCCTCTATTAATACCAGCTGGAGTGGTACTGAGTCCCACTCACACACCAGGAAATTGCCAATTCAATCTAGGTTTCTATTAATACCAGCTGGAGTGGTACCGAGTCACACTCACACACCAGGGAAAGAGCCAATTCAATCCTGGCCACTATTAATACCAGCTGGAGTGGTACTGAGTCTCACTCACACACCAGGAAAGCGCCAATTAATCCAGACCTCTATTAATACCAGCTGGAGTGGTACTGAGTCTCACTCACACATCATGAAAGAGCCAATTCAATCAAGGCCTCTATTAATACCAGCTGGAGTGGGGCTGAGTCCCACTCACACACCAGGAAAGAGACAATTGAAACCACGCCTCTATTAATACCCGCTGGAGTGGTACTGAGTCCCACTCACACACCAGGAGAGAGGCAATTCAATCCAGGCCTCCATTAATACCAGCTGGAGTGGTACTGAGTGCCACTCAAACACCAGGAATGCGCAAATTCAATCCAGACCTCTTATTAATACCAGCTGAAGTCGTCCTGAGTACCACTCACACACCAGGAAAGAGCCAATTAATACAGACCTCTATTAATACCAGCTGGAGTGGTACTGAGCCACACTCACACACCAGGAAAGTGCCAATTCAATCCAGGCCTCTATTAATACCAGCTGGAGTGGTACTGAGCCCCACTCACTAACCAGTTTAGAGACAATTCAATGCAGACCTCTATTAATACCAGCTGGACTGGTACTGAGCCCCACTCACTCACCAGTTAAGAGACAATTCAATACAGGCCTCTATTAATACCAGCTGGAGTGGTACTGAGTCCCTCTCGCTTCCCACGGAAGTGCCAATTCAATCCACGCCTCCATTAAAACAAGTGGAGTGGGACTGTGTCTTACGCACACACCAGGACAGAGCCAATTAAATCCAGACCTCTATTAATACCAGCTGGAGTAGTACTGAGCCCCACTCACACACCAGGAAAGAGCCAATTCAATCCAGGCCTCCATTAATACCAGCTGCAGTGGTACTGATCCCCACTCACACAGCAGGAAAGTGCCAATTCAATCCAGGCCTCTATTTAGAGCGACTGCAGTGCGACTGAGTCCCACTCACAAACCAGGAAAGTGCCAATTCAATCCAGGCCTCTATTTAGAGCGACTGCAGTGCGACTGAGTCCCACTCACACACCAGGAAAGTGCCAATTCAATCCAGGCCTCTATTAATACCAGCTGGAGTGGTACTGAGCCCCACTCATTCACCAGTTAAGAGACAATTCAATACAGGCCTCTATTAATACCAGCTGGAGTGGTAGTGAGCCCCATTCACATACCAGGAAAGAGCCAATTCAATCCAGGCCTCTATTAATCCCAGCTGTAGTGGTACTAATCCCCACTCACGCAGCAGGAAAGTGCCAATTCAATCCAGGCCTCTATTAATACCAGCTTGAGTGGTACTGAGCCCCACTCACTCACCAGTTAAGAGACAATTCAATACAGGCCTCTGTTAATGCCAGCTGGAGTGGTACTGAGCCCCACTCACACACCAGGAAAGAGCCAATTCAATCCAGGCCTCTATTAATACCAGCTGCAATGGTACTGATCCCCACTCACACAGCAGGAAAGTGCCAATTCAATCCAGGCCTCTATTTAGTGCGACTGCAGTGCGACTGAGTCCCACTCACACACCAGGAAAGAGCCAATTGAATCCAGGCCTCTATGAATACCAGCTGCAGTGGTACTGATCCCCACTCACACAGCAGGAAAGTGCCAATTCAATCCAGGCCTCTATTTAGAGCGACTGCAGTGGGAACTGAGTGACACTCACACATCATGAAAGAGCCAATTCAATCCAGGCTTCCATTAATACCAGCTGGAGTGGTACTGAGTCTCACTCTCACACCGGTAGAGAGGCAATTCAATCCAGACCTCTATTAATACCAGCTGCAGTGGTACTGATCCCTACTCACACACCAGGAAAGTGCCAATTCAATCCAGGCCTCTATTAATACCAGCTGGAGCGGTACTGAGCCCCACTCACTCACCAGTTAAGAGACAATTCAATACAGGCCTCTATTAATACCAGCTGGAGTTGCACTGAGTCCCACTCACACCTCAGGA
Source organism: Heterodontus francisci (assembly GCF_036365525.1). Lineage (NCBI taxonomy): Eukaryota > Metazoa > Chordata > Chondrichthyes > Heterodontiformes > Heterodontidae > Heterodontus > Heterodontus francisci. Next base: position 167,740 of record NW_027140501.1, on the reverse strand, counting down.
AAGAGCCAATTCAATCCAGACCTCTATTAATACCAGCTGGAGTGGTACTGAGCCCCATTCACATACCAGGAAAGAGCCAGTTCAATCCAGGCCTCTATTAATCCCAGCTGCAGTGGTACTAATCCCCACTCACACAGCAGGAAAGTGCCAATTCAATCCAGGCCTCTATTAATACCAGCTGGAGTGGTACTGAGCCCCACTCACTCACCTGTTAAGAGACAATTCAATACAGGTCTCTGTTCATGCCATCTGGAGTTGCACTGAGTCCCACTCACACCTCAGGAAAGAGCCAATTCAATCCAAACCTCTATTAATGCCAGCTGGAGTGGTACTGAGCCCCACTCACAAACCAGGAAAGAGGCAATTCAATCCAGGCCTCTATTAATGCCAGCTGGAGTGGTACTGATCCCCACTCACACATCATGAAAGAGCCAATTCAATCCAGGCTTCCATTGATACCAGCTGGAGTGGTACTGAGCCCCACTCACACACCAGGAAAGAGGCAATTCAATCCAGGCCTCTATTAATGCCAGCTGGAGTGGTACTGAGTCTCACTCACACACCGGGAGAGAGTCAATTCAATCCAGGCCTCGATAAATTCCAGCTGGAGTGGTACTGATTCCCACTTACGCACCAGGACAGAGCCAATTCAATCCAGGCCTCTATGGATACCAGCTGGAGTGGTACTGGGTCCCTCTCGCTTACCAGGAAAGTGCCAGTTCAATCCACGCCTCCATTAATACCAGCTGGAGTGGGACTGAGTCTTACACACACACCAGGACAGAGCCCATTCAATCCAGACCTCTTATTAATACCAGCTGGAGAGGTACTGAGCCCCACTCTCACACCAGGGAAGAGAGAATTCAATGCAGACCTCTTATTAATACCAGCTGGAGAGGTACTGAGCCCCACTCACACACCAGGGAAGAGAGAATTCAATCCAGACCTCTATTAATATCAGCTGGAGTTGTACAGAACCCCACTCACACACCAGGAAATAGCCAATTCAATCCAGACCTCTTAATACCAGCTGGAGTAGTACTGAGTCCCACTCACACACCAGGAAAGAGCCAATTAAATCCAGACCTCAATTAATACCAGCTGGAGTGGTACTGAGTCCCACTCACTCTCCAGGAAAGAGACAATTAAATCCAGACCACTAGTAATAACAGCTGGAGTGGCACTGAGTCCCACTCACACACCAGGAAAGAGCCAATTCAATCCAGACCTCTATTAATACCAGCTGGAGTGGTACTGAGTCCCACTCACACACCAGGAAAGAGCCAATTCAATCCAGGCCTCTATTAATACCAGCTGGAATGGTACTGAGGCCCACTCACACACCATGAAAGAGCCAATTCAATCCAGACATCTATTAATACCAGCTGGGGTGACACTGAGTCCCACTCACAAACCAGGAAAGAGGCAATTCTATCCAGGCCTCAATTAATACCAGCTGGAGTGGTACTGAGTCCCACTCACAAACTCAGAAAGAGCCAGTTCAATCCAGGCCTCTATTAATACCAGCAAGAATGGTACTGAGGCCCACTCACAAACTCAGAAAGAGCCAGTTCAATCCAAACCTCTATTAATACCAGCAAGAATGGTACTGAGGCCCACACACACCATGAAAGAGCCAATTCAATCCAGACCTCTATTAATACCAGCTGGAGTGGCACTGAGTCCCACTCACACACCAGGAGAGAGCCAATTCAATCCAGGCTTCTATCAATACCAACAGGAGTGGTATTGAGTGCCACTCACACACCAGGAAAGAGCCAATTCAATCGAAACCTCTATGAACACCAGCTGGAGTGGTACTGAGTCCCACTCACACACCAGGAAAGAGGCAATTCTATCCAGGCCTCAATTAATACCAACTGGAGTGGTACTGAGTCCCACTCACACACCAGGAAAGAGGCAATTCTATCCAGGCCTCTATTAATGCCAGCTGGAGTGGTACTGAGCCCCACTCACACACCAGGAAAGAGACAATTCTATCCAGCCTTCTGTAAAAAAACAGCTAGATTGGTACTGAGCCCCACTCACGAACCAGGAAAGAGCCAATTCAATCCAGGCCTCCATTAATACCAGCTGCAGTGGTACTGAGCCGCATTCACACACCAGGAAAGAGCCAATTCAATCCAGACCTCTATTAATACCAGCTGGAGTGGTACTGAGCCGCATTCACACACCAGGAAAGAGCCAATTCATTCCAGACCTCTATTAATACCCGCTGGATTGGTACTGAGTCCCTCTCACACACCAGGAAAGAGGCAAATCAATCCAGACCTCTTAATACCAGCTGGAGTGGGACTGAGTCCAACGCACACAACAGGAAAGAGCCAATTCAATCCAGACCACTATGAATACCAGCTGGAGTGGTACTGAGTCCCACTCACACTACAGGAAAGAGGCATTTCAATCCAGGTCTCTATTAATACCAGCTGGAGTGGGACTGAGTCCCACTCACACACCAGGAAAGAGCCAATTCAATCCTGACCTCTATTAATACCAGCTGGCGTGGTACTGAGTCCCACTCACACACCAGGAAAGAGGCAATTCAATCCTGACCTATATTAATACCAGCTGGAGTGGGACTGAGTCCCACTCTCACACCAGGAAAGAGTCAATTCAATATAGGCCTCTATTAATACCAGCTGGAATGCGACTGAGCCCCACTCACACACCAGTAAAGAGCCAATTCAATCCAGGCCTCTATTTATACCAGCTGGAGTAGTACGGAGTCCCACCCACACACCAGGAAAGAGCCAATTCAATCCAGGCTTCTATCATTACCAGCTGGAGTGGGACTGAGTCCCACTCTCACACCAGGAAAGAGTCAATTCAATATAGGTCTCTATTAATACCAGCTGGAGTGGTCCTGAGCCCCACTCACACACCAGGAAAGTGTCAATACAATCCAGGCCTCTATTAATACAAGCAGGAGTGGTATTGAGTGCCACTCACACACCAGGAAAGAGCCAATTAAATCCGAACCTCTATTAATACCAGCTGGAGTGGTACTGAGTCCCACTCACACACCTGGAAAGAGCCAATTAAATCCAGCCCTCTATTCATACCAGCTGGAGTGGTACTGAGTTCCACTCACACACCAGGAAAGTATCAATTCAATCCAGACCTCTATTAATACCAGCTGGAATGCGACTGAGCCCCGCTCACACAATCAGAAAGAGCCAATTCAATCCAGGCTTCTATTAATACCAGCTAGCGCTTACTGAGCCCCACTCACACACCAGGAAAGAGCCAATTAAATCCAGACCTCTAATAATACCAGATGGAGTGGGACTGAGCCCCACCCACTCACCAGGAAAGAGGCAATTCAATCCTGACCTATATTAATACCAGCTGGAGTGGTACTGAGTCCCACTCACACACCAGGAAAGAGGCAATTCAATCCACACCTCGATAAATACCAGCTGGAGTGGGACTGAGCCCCACTCACACACCAGGAAAGAGTCAATTCAATCCAGGCCTCTATTAATACCAGCTGGAGTGGGACTGAGTCCCACTCACTCACCAGGAAAGTGCCAATTGGAACCAAATTTCTATTATTACCAACTGGAGTGGTACTGAGCCCCAATCACACACCAGGAAAGAGCCAATTCAATCCAGGACTCTATTAATACCAGCTGGAGTGGTACTGAGTCCCAGACAGACACCAGGAAAGAGTCAATTCAATCCAGGCCTCTATTAATACCAGCTGGAGTGGTACTGAGTCCAACTCAAACACCAGGAAAGAGTCAATTGGAACCAAATTTCTATTATTACCAACTGGAGTGGTACTGAGCCCCAATCATACGCCAGGTAAGAGCCAATTCAATTCAAATCTCTATGAATACCAGCTGGAGTGGAACTGAGTCCCACTCACACACCAGGAAAGAGTCAATTCAATCCAGGCCTCTATTAATACCAGCTGGAGTTGTATTGAGTCCCACACACACACCAGGAAAGAGTCAATTCAATCCAGACCTCTATTAATACCAGCTGGAGTGGTACTGAGCCCCACACACACACCAGGGAAGAGTCAATTCAATCCACACCTCTTAATACCAGCTGGAGTGGTACTGAGCCCCAATCACTCACCAGTAAAGAGTCAAATCAATCCAGACCTCTTATTGACACCAGCTGGAGAGGTACTGAGCCCCACTCACTCACCAGGAAGGTGCTAATTCAATCCAGACCTCTATTCATACCAGCTGGAGTGGTACTGAGCCACACTTAATCACCAGGAAGGAGCCAATTCAAACCAGACCTCTATAAATACCAGCTGAAGTGGTACTGAGCCCCACTCACACACCAGGAAAGAGCCAATTCAATCCAGGCCTCTATAAATACCAGCTGAAGTGGTACTGAGCCCCACCCAAACACCAGGAAAGAGCCAATTCAATCCAGGCCTCTATTAATACCAGCTGGAGTGGTATTGAAACTCACTCACACACCAGGAAAGAGCCAATTCAATCCAGGCCTCTATGAATACCAGCTGGAGTGGGACTGAAACCCACTCACACACCAGGAAAGTGCCAATTCAATCCAGGCCTCTATTAATACCAGCTGGAGTGGTACTGAGTCCCACTCACACACCAGCTAAGAGGCAATTCAATCCAGGTCTCCATGAATACCAGCTGGAGTGGTACTGAGTCCCACTCAAGCACCAGGAAAGAGCCAAATCAATCCAGACCTCTATTAATACCAGCTGGAGTGGTACTGAGTCCTACTCACTCACCAGGAAGGAGCCAAGTCAATCCAGACCACTATTAATACCAGCTGGAGTGGTACTGAGACTCACTCACACACCAGGAAAGAGTCAATTCAATCCAGGCCTTGATAAATACCAGCTGGAGTGGGACTGATCCCCACTCACACACCAGGAAAGAGCCAATTCAATCCAGACCTCTATTAACACCAGCTGGAGTGGTACCGAGACCCACTCACACACCAGGAAAGAGACAATTAAATCCAGGTCTCTATTAATACCAGCAGGAGTGGTACTGAGTCCCACTCACACACCAGGAAAGAAAAATATCAATCCACACCTCTATAAATACCAGCTGCAGTGTTACCGAGTCCCACTCACACACCAGGAAAGAGGCAATTAAATCCAGGCCTCTATTAATACCAGCTGGAGAGGTACTGAGTCCCACTCACACACCAGGAAAGAGCCAATTTAATCCAGGCCTCTATAAATACCAGCTGAAGTGGTACTGAGCCACACTCACACACCAGGAAAGATCCAATTCAATCCAGGCCTCTATAAATACCAGCTGAAGTGGTACTGAGCCCCACTCACTCACCAGGAAAGAGCCAATTCAATCCAGGCCTCTATTAATACCAGCTGGAGTGGTACTGAGCCCCACTCACACACCAGGAAAGAGCCAATTCAATCCAGGCCTCTATTAATACCAGCTGGAGTGGTACTGAGCCCCACTCACACACCAGTAAAGAGCCAATTCAATCCAGGCCTCTATTAATATCAGCTGGAGTGGTACTGAAACCCACTCACACACCAGGAAAGATCCAATTCAATCCAGGCCTCTATTAATACCAGCTGGAGTGGTACTGAGTCCCACTCACACATCAGGAAAGTGCTAATTAAATCCAGACCTCAATTAGTACCAGCTGGAGTGGTACTGAGTCCCAATCACACACCAGCGAATAGGCAATTCAATCCAGACCTCTATTAATACCAGCTGGAGTGGTACTGAGTCCCAGTCACACACCAGCTAATAGGCAATTCAATCCAGACCTCTATTAATACCAGCTGGAGTAGTACTGAGTCTCACTGAAACACCAGGAAAGAGCCAATTCATTCCAGACCTCTATTAACAGCAGCTGAAGTTGTACTGAGCACCACTCACTCACCAGGAAGGAGCCAATTCAATCCAGCCCTCTTCAGAACAGCTCGAGTGGTACTGAGTCCCACTCACACACCAGCTAAGAGGCAATTCAATCCAAGTCTCTCAATACCAGCAGGAGTGGTACTGAACCCCACCCACACAACAGGAAAGAGCCAATTCAATCCAGGTCTATGTAAATACCAGCTGAAGTGGTTCTGAGCCCCACTCACACACCAGGAAAGAGCCAATTCAATCCAGACCTCCATTAATACCAGCTGGAGTGGTACTGAGCCCCACTCACTCACCAGGAAGGAGTAAATTCCATCCAGACCTCTATTAATATCAGCTGGACTGGTACTGAGCCCCACTCACTCACCAGGAAGGAGCCAATTCAATCCAGACCTCTATCAATACCAGCTGGAGTGGTACTGAGCGCCATTCACTCACCAGGAAAGAGCCAATTCAATCCAGACCTCTATGAATACAATTTGGAGTGGTACTGAGTCCCAATCACACACCAGCTACGAGGCAATTCAATCCAGGACTCTATGAATACCAGCTGGAGTGGTGCTGAGTCCCACTCAAACACCAGGAAAGAGCCAAATCAATCCAGACCTCTATTAATACCAGCTGGAGTGGTACTGAGTCCCACTCACACATCAGGAAAGTGCTAATTAAATCCAGACCGCAATTAGTACCAGCTGGAGTGGTACTGAGTCCCAATCACACACCAGCTAATAGGCAATTCAATCCAGACCTCTATTAATACCAGCTGGAGTGGTACTGAGTCCCAGTCACACACCAGCTAATAGGCAATTCAATCCAGACCTCTATTAATACCAGCTGGAGTAGTACTGAGTCTCACTGAAACACCAGGAAAGAGCCAATTCATTCCAGACCTCTATTAACAGCAGCTGAAGTTGTACTGAGCACCACTCACTCACCAGGAAGGAGCCAATTCAATCCAGCCCTCTTCAGAACAGCTCGAGTGGTACTGAGTCCCACTCACACACCAGCTAAGAGGCAATTCAATCCAAGTCTCTATCAATACCAGTAGGAGTGGTACTGAACCCCACCCACACAACAGGAAAGAGCCAATTCAATCCAGGTCTATGTAAATACCAGCTGAAGTGGTTCTGAGCCCCACTCACACACCAGGAAAGAGCCAATTCAATCCAGACCTCCATTAATACCAGCTGGAGTGGTACTGAGCCCCACTCACTCACCAGGAAGGAGTAAATTCCATCCAGACCTCTATTAATATCAGCTGGACTGGTACTGAGCCCCACTCACTCACCAGGAAGGAGCCAATTCAATCCAGACCTCTATCAATACCAGCTGGAGTGGTACTGAGCGCCATTCACTCACCAGGAAAGAGCCAATTCAATCCAGACCTCTATGAATACAATTTGGAGTGGTACTGAGTCCCAATCACACACCAGCTACGAGGCAATTCAATCCAGGACTCTATGAATACCAGCTGGAGTGGTGCTGAGTCCCACTCAAACACCAGGAAAGAGCCAAATCAATCCAGACCTCTATTAATACCAGCTGGAGTGTTACTGAGCCCCACTCACACACCAGGAAAGAGGCAATTCAATCCACACCTCTATAAATTCCAGCTGCAGTGTTACCGAGTCCCACTCACACACCAGGAAAGAGGCAATTAAATCCAGGCCTCTATTAATACCAGCTGGAGTGGAACTGACTCTCACTCACACACCAGGAAAGAGTCAATTCAATTCAGGCCTCTATTAATACCAGCTGGAGTGGTACTGAGCCCCACTCACACACCAGGAAAGAGGCAATTAAATCCAGGCCTCTATTAATACCAGCCGGAGTGGTACTGAGTCTCACTGAAACACGAGGAAAGAGTCAATTCAATCCAGGCCTCTATTAATACCAGCTGGAGTGGTACTGAGCCCCACTCACACACCAGGAAAGAGTCAAATCAATCCTGGCATCTATAAATACCAGCTGGAGTGGTACTGAGCCCCACTCACTCACCAGGAAAGAGGAAATTAAATCCAGACCTCTATCAATACCAGCTGGAGTGGTACTGAGCCCCACTCACTCACCAGGAAAGAGCCAATTCAATCCAGACCTCTATGAATACAAGCTGGTGTGGTACTGAGTCCCAATCACACACCAGCTAAGAGGCAATCCAATCCAGGTCTCTATGAATACCAGCTGGAGTGGTACTGAGTCCCACTCAAACACCAGGAAAGAGCCAAATCAATCCAGACCTCTATAAATACCAGCTGCAGTGTTGCCGAGTCCCACTCACACACCAGGAAATAGGCAATTAAATCCAGGCCTCTATTAATACCAGCAGGAGTGGTACTGAGTCCCACTCACACACCAGGAAAGAGAAATATCAATCCACACCTCTATAAATAACAGCTGCAGTGTTACCGAGTCCCACTCACACACCAGGAAAGAGGCAATTCAATCCACACCTCTATAAATACCAGCTGGAGTGGTACTGAGTCCCACTCACACACCAGGAAAGAGCCAATTCAATCCAGGCCTCTATAAATACCAGCTGAAGTGGTACTGAGCCCCACTCACACACCAGGAAAGAGGCAATTAAATCCAGGCCTCTATTAATACCAGCTGGAGTGGTACTGAGTCTCACTGAAACACGAGGAAAGAGTCAATTCAATCCAGGCCTCTATTAATACCAGCTGGAGTGGTACTGAGCCCCACTCACACACCAGGAAAGAGTCAATTCAATCCCGGCATCTATAAATACCAGCTGGAGTGGGACTGAGCCCCACTCACTCACCAGGAAAGAGGAAATTAAATCCAGACCTCTATCAATACCAGCTGGAGTGGTACTGAGCCCCACTCACTCACCAGGAAAGAGCCAATTCAATCCGGACCTCTATGAATACAAGCTGGTGTGGTACTGAGTCCCAATCACACACCAGCTAAGAGGCAATCCAATCCAGGTCTCTATGAATACCAGCTGGAGTGGTACTGAGTCCCACTCAAACACCAGGAAAGAGCCAAATCAATCCAGACCTCAATTAATACCAGCTGGAGTGGTACTGAGTCCCACTCACACACCAGGAAAGAGGCAATTCAATCCACACCTCTATAAATACCAGCTGCAGTGTTGCCGAGTCCCACTCACACACCAGGAAAGAGGCAATTAAATCCAGGCCTCTATTAATACCAGCAGGAGTGGTACTGAGTCCCACTCACACACCAGGAAAGAGGCAATTAAATCCAGGCCTCTATTGATACCAGCTGGAGTGGTACTGAGTCCCACTCACACACCAGGAAAGAGCCAATTCAATCCAGGTCTCTATGAATACCAGCTGGAGTGTTACCGAGTCCCACTCACACACCAGGAAAGAGGAAATTAAATCCAGACCTCTATCAATACCAGCTGGAGTGGTACTGAGTCCCACTCAAACACCAGGAAAGAGCCAAATCAATCCAGACCTCAATTAATACCAGCTGGAGTGGTACTGAGTCCCACTCACACACCAGGAAAGAGGCAATTCAATCCACACCTCTATAAATACCAGCTGCAGTGTTGCCGAGTCCCACTCACACACCAGGAAATAGGCAATTAAATCCAGGCCTCTATTAATACCAGCAGGAGTGGTACTGAGTCCCACTCACACACCAGGAAAGAGAAATATCAATCCACACCTCTATAAATACCAGCTGCAGTGTTACCGAGTCCCACTCACACACCAGGAAAGAGGCAATTCAATCCACACCTCTATAAATACCAGCTGGAGTGGTACTGAGTCCCACTCACACACCAGGAAAGAGCCAATTCAATCCAGGCCTCTATAAATACCAGCTGAAGTGATACTGAGCCCCACTCACACACCAGGAAAGAGCAAATTCAATCCAGGCCTCTATAAATACCAGCTGAAGAGGTACTGAGCCCCACTCACACACCAGGAAAGAGCCAATTCAATCCAGGCCTCTATTAATATCAGCTGGAGTGGTACTGAGCCCCACTCACACAGCAGGAAAGAGCCAATTCAATCCAGGCCTCTATTAATACCAGCTGGAGTGGTACTGAGCCCCACTCACACACCAGGAAAGAGGCAATTAAATCCAGGCCTCTATTAATACCAGCTGGAGAGGTACTGAGTCTCACTGAAACACGAGGAAAGAGTCAATTCAATCCAGGCCTCTATTAATACCAGCTGGAGTGGTACTGAGCCCCACTCACACACCAGGAAAGAGTCAATTCAATCCCGGCATCTATAAATACCAGCTGGAGTGGGACTGAGCCCCACTCACTCACCAGGAAAGAGGAAATTAAATCCAGACCTCTATCAATACCAGCTGGAGTGGTACTGAGCCCCACTCACTCACCAGGAAAGAGCCAATTCAATCCAGACCTCTATGAATACAAGCTGGTGTGGTACTGAGTCCCAATCACACACCAGCTAAGAGGCAATCCAATCCAGGTCTCTATGAATACCAGCTGGAGTGGTACTGAGTCCCACTCAAACACCAGGAAAGAGCCAAATCAATCCAGACCTCAATTAATACCAGCTGGAGTGGTACTGAGTCCCACTCACACACCAGGAAAGAGGCAATTCAATCCACACCTCTATAAATACCAGCTGCAGTGTTGCCGAGTCCCACTCACACACCAGGAAAGAGGCAATTAAATCCAGGCCTCTATTAATACCAGCAGGAGTGGTACTGAGTCCCACTCACACACCAGGAAAGAGGCAATTAAATCCAGGCCTCTATTGATACCAGCTGGAGTGGTACTGAGTCCCACTCACACACCAGGAAAGAGCCAATTCAATCCAGGTCTCTATGAATACCAGCTGGAGTGTTACCGAGTCCCACTCACACACCAGGAAAGAGGAAATTAAATCCAGACCTCTATCAATACCAGCTGGAGTGGTACTGAGTCCCACTCAAACACCAGGAAAGAGCCAAATCAATCCAGAATTCAATTAATACCAGCTGGAGTGGTACTGAGTCCCACTCACACACCAGGAAAGAGGCAATTCAATCCACACCTCTATAAATACCAGCTGCAGTGTTGCCGAGTCCCACTCACACACCAGGAAATAGGCAATTAAATCCAGGCCTCTATTAATACCAGCAGGAGTGGTACTGAGTCCCACTCACACACCAGGAAAGAGAAATATCAATCCACACCTCTATAAATACCAGCTGCAGTGTTACCGAGTCCCACTCACACACCAGGAAAGAGGCAATTCAATCCACACCTCTATAAATACCAGCTGGAGTGGTACTGAGTCCCACTCACACACCAGAAAAGAGCCAATACAATCCAGGCCTCTATAAATACCAGCTGAAGTGATACTGAGCCCCACTCACACACCAGGAAAGAGCAAATTCAATCCAGGCCTCTATAAATACCAGCTGAAGAGGTACTGAGCCCCACTCACACATCAGGAAAGAGCCAATTCAATCCAGGCCTCTATTAATATCAGCTGGAGTGGTACTGAGCCCCACTCACACAGCAGGAAAGAGCCAATTCAATCCAGGCCTCTATTAATACCAGCTGGAGTGGTACTGAGCCCCACTCACACACCAGGAAAGAGCCATGTCTATCCAGGCCTCTATTAATACCAGCTGGAGTGGTACTGAGCCCCACTCACACACCAGGAAAGAGCCATGTCTATCCAGGCCTCTATTAATACCAGCTGGAGTGGTACTGAAACCCACTCACACACCAGGAAAGAGCCAATTCAATCCAGGCCTCTATTAATACCAGCTGGAGTGGTACTGAAACCCACTCAAACACCAGGAAAGAGCCAAATCAATCCAGACCTCAATTAATACCAGCTGGAGTGGTACTGAGTCCCACTCACACACCAGGAAAGAGGCAATTCAATCCACACCTCTATAAATACCAGCTGCAGTGTTGCCGAGTCCCACTCACACACCAGGAAAGAGGCAATTAAATCCAGGCCTCTATTGATACCAGCTGGAGTGGTACTGAGTCCCACTCACACACCAGGAAAGAGCCAATTCAATCCAGGTCTCTATGAATACCAGCTGGAGTGTTACCGAGTCCCACTCACACACCAGGAAAGAGGAAATTAAATCCAGACATCTATCAATACCAGCTGGAGTGGTACTGAGTCCCACTCAAACACCAGGAAAGAGCCAAATCAATCCAGACCTCAATTAATACCAGCTGGAGTGGTACTGAATCCCACTCACACACCAGGAAAGAGGCAATTCAATCCACACCTCTATAAATACCAGCTGCAGTGTTGACGAGTCCCACTCACACACCAGGAAATAGGCAATTAAATCCAGGCCTCTATTAATACCAGCAGGAGTGGTACTGAGTCCCACTCACACACCAGGAAAGAGAAATATCAATCCACACCTCTATAAATACCAGCTGCAGTGTTACCGAGTCCCACTCACACACCAGGAAAGAGGCAATTCAATCCACACCTCTATAAATACCAGCTGGAGTGGTACTGAGTCCCACTCACACACCAGGAAAGAGCCAATTCAATCCAGGCCTCTATAAATACCAGCTGAAGTGATACTGAGCCCCACTCACACACCAGGAAAGAGCAAATTCAATCCAGGCCTCTATAAATACCAGCTGAAGAGGTACTGAGCCCCACTCACACACCAGGAAAGAGCCAATTCAATCCAGGCCTCTATTAATATCAGCTGGAGTGGTACTGAGCCCCACTCACACACCAGGAAATAGCCATGTCTATCCAGGCCTCTATTAATACCAGCTGGAGTGGTACTGAAACCCACTCACACACCAGGAAAGAGCCAATTCAATCCAGGCCTCTATTAATACCAGCTGGAGTGGTACTGAAACCCACTCACACACCAGGAAAGTGCCAATTAAATCCAGGCCTCTATTAATACCAGCTGGAGTGGTACTGAGCCCCACTCACACACCAGGAAAGAGCCAGTTCAATCCAGGCCTCTATTAATAACAGCTGGAGTGGTACTGAGCACCACTCACACACCAGCTAAGAGGCAATTCAATCCAGGTCTCTATGAATACCAGCTGGAGTGGTACTGAGTCCCACTCAAGCACCAGGAATGAGCCAAATCAATCCAGACATCTATTAATTCCAGCTGGAGAGGTATTAATTCAAACTCAAACACCAGGAAAGCGCCAAATCAATCCAGACCTCAATTAATACCAGCTGGAGTGGTACTGAGACTCACTCACACACCAGGAAAGAGTCAATTCAATCCAGGCCTCCACTAATACCAGCTGGAGTGGTACTGAGTCCCACTCACACACCAGGAAAGAGCCAATTCAATCCAGGCCTCTATAAATACCAGCTGAAGTGGTACTGAGCCCCACTCACACACCAGGAAAGAGCCAATTCCGTCCAGGCCTCTATAAATACCAGCTGAAGTGGTACTGAGCCCCACTCACACACCAGGAAAGAGGCAATTCAATCCACAACTCGATAAATACCAGCTGGAGTGGGACTGAGCCCCACTCACTCACCAGGAAAGAGCCAATTCAATCCAGACCTCTATCAATACCAGCTGGAGTGGTACTGAGCCCCACTCACTCACCAGGAAAGAGCCAATTCAATCCAGACCTCTATGAATACAAGCTGGTGTGGTACTGAGTCCCAATCACACACCAGCTAAGAGGCAATCCAATCCAGGTCTCTATGAATACCAGCTGGAGTGGTACTGAGTCCCACTCAAACACCAGGAAAGAGCCAAATCAATCCAGACCTCAATTAATACCAGCTGGAGTGGTACTGAGTCCCACTCACACACCAGGAAAGAGGCAATTAAATCCAGGCCTCTATTGATACCAGCTGGAGTGGTACTGAGTCCCACTCACACACCAGGAAAGAGCCAATTCAATCCAGGTCTCTATGAATACCAGCTGGAGTGTTACCGAGTCCCACTCACACACCAGGAAAGAGGAAATTAAATCCAGACCTCTATCAATACCAGCTGGAGTGGTACTGAGTCCCACTCAAACACCAGGAAAGAGCCAAATCAATCCAGAATTCAATTAATACCAGCTGGAGTGGTACTGAGTCCCACTCACACACCAGGAAAGAGGCAATTCAATCCACACCTCTATAAATACCAGCTGCAGTGTTGCCGAGTCCCACTCACACACCAGGAAATAGGCAATTAAATCCAGGCCTCTATTAATACCAGCAGGAGTGGTACTGAGTCCCACTCACACACCAGGAAAGAGAAATATCAATCCACACCTCTATAAATACCAGCTGCAGTGTTACCGAGTCCCACTCACACACCAGGAAAGAGGCAATTCAATCCACACCTCTATAAATACCAGCTGGAGTGGTACTGAGTCCCACTCACACACCAGGAAAGAGCCAATTCAATCCAGGCCTCTATAAATACCAGCTGAAGTGATACTGAGCCCCACTCACACACCAGGAAAGAGCAAATTCAATCCAGGCCTCTATAAATACCAACTGAAGAGGTACTGAGCCCCACTCACACACCAGGAAAGAGCCAATTCAATCCAGGCCTCTATTAATATCAGCTGGAGTGGTACTGAGCCCCACTCACACAGCAGGAAAGAGCCAATTCAATCCAGGCCTCTATTAATACCAGCTGGAGTGGTACTGAGCCCCACTCACACACCAGGAAATAGCCATGTCTATCCAGGCCTCTATTAATACCAGCTGGAGTGGTACTGAAACCCACTCACACACCAGGAAAGAGCCAATTCAATCCAGGCCTCTATTAATACCAGCTGGAGTGGTACTGAAACCCACTCACACACCAGGAAAGTGCCAATTAAATCCAGGCCTCTATTAATACCAGCTGGAGTGGTACTGAGCCCCACTCACACACCAGGAAAGAGCCAGTTCAATCCAGGCCTCTATTAATAACAGCTGGAGTGGTACTGAGCACCACTCACACACCAGCTAAGAGGCAATTCAATCCAGGTCTCTATGAATACCAGCTGGAGTGGTACTGAGTCCCACTCAAGCACCAGGAATGAGCCAAATCAATCCAGACATCTATTAATTCCAGCTGGAGAGGTATTAATTCAAACTCAAACACCAGGAAAGCGCCAAATCAATCCAGATCTCTATTAATACCAGCTGGAGTGGTACTGAGACTCACTCACACACCAGGAAAGAGTCAATTCAATCCAGGCCTCCACTAATACCAGCTGGAGTGGTACTGAGTCCCACTCACACACCAGGAAAGAGCCAATTCAATCCAGGCCTCTATAAATACCAGCTGAAGTGGTACTGAGCCCCACTCACACACCAGGAAAGAGCCAATTCCGTCCAGGCCTCTATAAATACCAGCTGAAGTGGTACTGAGCCCCACTCACACACCAGGAAAGAGGCAATTCAATCCACAACTCGATAAATACCAGCTGGAGTGGGACTGAGCCCCACTCACTCACCAGGAAAGAGCCAATTCAATCCAGACCTCTATTAACACCAGCTGGAGAGGTACCGAGATCCACTGACACACCAGGAAAGAGGCAATTAAATCCAGGTCACTATTAACACCAGCTGGAGTGGTACTGAGTCCCACTCACACAAAAGGAAAGAGAAATATCAATCCACACCTCTATAAATACCAGCTGCAGTGTTACCGAGTCCCACTCACACACCAGGAAAGAGCCAGTTCAATCCAGATCTCTATTAATACCAGCTGTCGAGGAACTGAGTCTCACTCACACGCCAGGAAAGAGTTAATTCAATCCAGGCATCTATTAATATCAGCTGGAGTGGTACTGAGCCCCACTCACTCATCAGGAAAGAGACAAGTCAATCCAGGCCTCTATTAATACCAGCTGGAGTGGTACTGAGCCCCACTCACACACCAGCGAAGAGGCAATTCAATCCAGGTCTCTATGAACAACAGCTGGAGTGGTATTGAGTCCCACTCAAACACCAGGAATAAGCCAAATCAATCCAGACCTCCATTAATACCAGCTGGAGTGGTATTGAGTCCCACTCAAACACCAGGAAAGAGCCAAATCAATCCAGACCTCCATTAATACCAGCTGGAGTGGTACGGAGCCCAACTCACTCACCAGGAAAGAGCCAATTCAATCCAGGCCTCTATTAATACCAGCTGGAGTGGTACTGAGCCCAACTCACTCACCAGGAAAGAGACAAATCAATCCAGACCTCCATTAATACCAGCTGGAGTGGTACTGAGTCCCACTCAAACACCAGGAAAGAGCCAAATCAATCCAGACCTCCATTAATACCAGCTGGATTGGTACTGAGCCCCACTCACACATCAGGAAAGAGCCAAGTCAATCCAGGCCTCTATTAATACCAACTGGAGTGGCACTGAGTCTCAATGAAACACCAGGAAAGAGTCAATTCAATCCAGGCCTCTACTAATACCAGCTGGAGTGGTACTGAGCCCCACACACACACCAGGAAAGAGTCAATTCAATCCCAGCATCTATAAATACCAGCTGAAGAGGTACTGAGCCCCACTCACACACCAGGAAAGAGGAAATTAAATCCAGACCTCAATCAATACCAGCTGGAGTGGTACTGAGCCCCACTCACTCACCAGGAAAGAGCCAATTCAATCCAGACCACTATGAATACGAGCTGGTGTGGTACTGAGTCCCACTCACTCACCAGGAAAGAGCCAATCCAATCCAGGTCTCTATGAATACCAGCTGGAGTGGTACCGAGTCCCACTCAAACACCAGGAAAGAGCCAAATCAATCCAGACCTCAGTTAATACCAGCTGGAGTGGTACTGAGTCCCACTCACACACCAGGAAAGAGGCAATTCAATCCACACCTCTATAAATACCAGCTGCAGTGTTGCCGAGTCCCACTCACACACCTGGAAAGAGTCAATTAAATCCAGGCCTCTATTAATACCAGCTGGAGTGGTACTGAGCCCCACTCACTCACCAGGAAGGAGCCAATTCAATCCAGACCACTATTAATACCAGCTGGAGTGGTACTGAGTCCCAATCACACAGCAGCTAATAGGCAATTCAATCCAGACCTCTATTAATACCAGCTGGAGTGGTACTGAGTCACACTGAAACACCAGGAAAGAGCCAATTCATTCCAGACCTCTCTTAACAGCAGCTGAAGTTGTACTGAGCACCACACACTCACCAGGAAGGAGCCAATTTAATCCAGATCTCTATTAATACCAACTGGAGTGGAACTGAGTCCCACCCACACACCAGGAAGGAGCCAATTCAATCCAGACCTCAATTAACACCAGCTGCAGAGGTACTGATCCACACTCACACATCAAAAAGAGGCAATTCAATCCAGCCCTCTTCATACCAGCTCGAGTGGTACTGAGTCCCACTCACACACCAGCTAAGAGGCAATTCAATCCAGGTCTCTATCAAGACCAGCTGGAGTGGTACTGAACCCCACCCACACAACAGGAAAGAGCCAATTCAATCCAGGTCTATATAAATACCAGCTGAAGTGGTTCTGAGCCCCACTCACACACCAGGAAAGAGCCAATTCAATCCAGACCTCCATTAATACCAGCTGGAGTGGTACTGAGCCCCACTCACTCACCAGGAAAGAGGAAATTAAATCCAGACCTCTATTAATACCAGCTGGAGTGGTACTGAGCCCCACTCACTCACCAGGAAAGAGCCAATTCAATCCAGACCTCTATGAATACAAGCTGGTGTGGTACTGAGTCCCAATCACACACCAGCTGAGAGGCAATCCAATCCACGTCTCTATGAATACCAGCTGGAGTGGTACTGAGTCCCACTCAAAGACCAGGAAAGAGCCAATTAAATCCAGACCTCAATTAATACCAGCTGGAGTGGTACTGAGTCCCACTCACACACCAGGAAAGAGGCAATTCAATCCACACCTCTATAAATACCAGCTGGAGTGTTACTGAGCCCCGCTCACACACCAGGAAAGAGGCAATTCAATCCAGGCCTCTATTAATACCAGCTGGAGTGGTACTGAAACCCACTCACACACCAGTAAAGAGCCAATTCAATCCAGGCCTCTATTAATACCAGCTGGAGTGGTACTGATACACACTCACACACCAGGAAAGTGCCAATTAAATCCAGGCCTCTATTAATACCAGCTGGAGTGGTACTGAGCCCCACTCACACACCAGGAAAGAGCCAGTTCAATCCAGGCCTCTATTAATAACAGCTGGAGTGGTACTGAGCCCCACTCACACACCAGCTAAGAGGCAATTCAATCCAGGTCTCTGTGAATAGCAGCTGGAGTGGTACTGAGTCCCACTCAAGCACCAGGAATGAGCCAAATCAATCCAGACCTCTATAAATACCAGCTGGAGAGGTACTAATTCAAACTCAAACACCAGGAAAGAGCCAAATCAATCGAGGCCTCTATAAATACCAGCTGAAGTGGTACTGAGCCCCACTCACACACCAGGAAAGAGCCAATTCAGTCCAGGCCTCTATAAATACTAGCTGAAGTGGTACAGAGCCCCACTCACACACCAGGAAAGAGGCAATTCAATCCACAACTCCAAAAATACCAGCTGGAGTGGGACTGAGCCCCACTCACACACCAGGAAAGAGCCAATTCAATCCAGACCTCTATTAACACCAGCTGGAGAGGTACCGAGACCCACTGACACACCAGGAAAGAGGCAATTAAATCCAGGTCACTATTAACACCAGCTGGAGTGGTACTGAGTCCCACTCACACACCAGGAAAGAGAAATATCTATCCACACCTCTATAAATACCAGCTGCAGTGTTACCGAGTCCCACTCACACACCAGGAAAGAGGCAAATAATCCAGGCCTCTATGAATACCAGCTGGAGAGGAACTGAGTCTCACTCACACGCCAGGAAAGAGTTAATTCAATCCAGGCATCTATTAATACCAGCTGGAGTGGTACTGAGCCCCACTCATTCATGAGGAAAGAGACAAGTCAATCCAGGCCTCTATTAATACCTGCTGGAGTGGTACTGATCCCCACTCACACACTAGGAAAGAGCCAGTTCAATCCAGATCTCTATCAATACCAGCTGGAGTGGTTCTGAAACCCACTCACACACCAGGAAAGTGCCAATTAAATCCAGGCCTCTTTTAATACCAGCTGGAGTGGTACTGAGACCAACTCACTCACCAGGAAAGAGCCAATTCAATCCAGGCCTCGATTAATACCAGCTGGCGTGGTACTGAGCCCCACTCACACACCAGCTAAGAGGCAATTCAATCCAGGTCTCTATGAATAACAGCTGGAGTGGTACTGAGTCCCTCTCAAACACCAGGAAAGAGCCAAATCAATCCAGACCTCCATTAATACCAGCTGGAGTGGTACTGAGTCCCACTCACACACCAGGAAAGTGTCAATTAAATCCAGGCCTCTATTAATACCAGCTGGAGTGGTACTGAGTCTCACTCACACACCAGAAAAGAGCCAATTCAATCCAGGCCTCTATAAATACCAGCTGAAGTGGTACTGAGCCACACTCACACACCAGGAAAGAGGCAATTCAATCCACACCTCTATAAATACCAGCTGCAGTGTTACCGAGTCCCTCTCACACACCAGGAAAGAGTCAATTCAATCCAGGACTCTATTAATACCAGCTGGAGTGGTACTGAGCCCCACTCACACATCAGGAAAGAGCCAAGTCAATCCAGGCCTCTATTAATACCAGCTGGAGTGGAATTGAGACCCACTGACAGACCAGGAAAGAGGCAATTAAATCCAGGCCTCTATTAATACCAGCTGGAGTGGTACTGAGTCTCACTGAAACACCAGGAAAGAGTCAATTCAATCCAGGCCTCGACTAATACCAGCTGGAGTGGTACTGAGTCCCACTCACACACCAGGAAAGAGTCAATTCAATCCCAGCATCTATAAATACCAGCTGAAGTGGTACTGAGCCCCACTCACACACCAGGAAAGAGCCAATTCAATCTAGACCACTATTAATACCAGCTGGAGTGGTACTGAGTCCCAATCACACACCAGGAAATATGCAATTAAATCCAGGCCTCTATTAATACCAGCAGGAGTGGTACTGTGTCCCACTCACACACCAGGAAAGAGAAATATCAATCCACACCTCTATAAATACCAGCTGCAGTGTTACCGAGTCCCACTCACACACCAGGAAAGAGGCAATTCAATCCACACCTCTATAAATACCAGCTGGAGTGGTACTGAGTCCCACTCACACACCAGGAAAGAGCCAATTCAATCCAGGCCTCTATAAATAACAGCTGAAGTGGTACTGAGCCCCACTCACACACCAGGAAAGAGGCAATTAAATCCAGGCCTCTATTAATACCAGCTGGAGTGGTACTGAGTCTCACTGAAACACGAGGAAAGAGTCAATTCAATCCAGGCCTCTATTAATACCAGCTGGAGTGGTACTGAGCCCCACTCACACACCAGGAAAGAGTCAATTCAATCCAGGCCTCTATTAATACCAGCTGGAGTGGTACTGAGCCCCACTCACACGCCAGGAAAGAGTCAATTCAATCCCGGCATCTATAAATAGCAGCTGGAGTGGGACTGAGCCCCACTCACTCACCAGGAAAGAGGAAATTAAATCCAGACCTCTATCAATACCAGCTGGAGTGGTACTGAGCCCCACTCACTCACCAGGAAAGAGCCAATTCAATCCAGACCTCTACAAATACAAGCTGGTGTGGTACTGAGTCCCAATCACACACCAGCTAAGAGGCAATCCAATCCAGGTCTCTATGAATACCAGCTGGAGTGGTACTGAGTCCCACTCAAACACCAGGAAAGAGCCAAATCAATCCAGACCTCAATTAATACCAGCTGGAGTGGTACTGAGTCCCACTCACACACCAGGAAATAGGCAATTCAATCCACACCTCTATAAATACCAGCTGCAGTGTTGCCGAGTCCCACTCACTCACCAGGAAAGAGGCAATTAAATCCAGGCCTCTATTAATACCAGCAGGAGTGGTACTGAGTCCCACTCACACACCAGGAAAGAGGCAATTAAATCCAGGCCTCTATTGATACCAGCTGGAGTGGTACTGAGTCCCACTCACACACCAGGAAAGAGCCAATTCAATCCAGGTCTCTATGAATACCAGCTGGAGTGTTACTGAGCCCCACTCACACTCCAGGAAAGAGGCAATTCAATCCACACCTCTATAAATACCAGCTGCAGTGTTACCAAGTCCCACTCACACACCAGGAAAGAGGAAATTAAATCCAGACCTCTATCAATACCAGCTGGAGTGGTACTGAGTCCCACTCAAACACCAGGAAAGAGCCAAATCAATCCAGACCTCAATTAATACCAGCTGGAGTGGTACTGAGTCCCACTCACACACCAGGAAAGAGGCAATTCAATCCACACCTCCATAAATACCAGCTGCAGTGTTGCCGAGTCCCACTCACACACCAGGAAATAGGCAATTAAATCCAGACCTCTATTAATACCAGCAGGAGTGGTACTGAGTCCCACTCACACACCAGGAAAGAGAAATATCAATCCACACCTCTATAAATACCAGCTGCAGTGTTACCGAGTCCCACTCACACACCAGGAAAGAGGCAATTCAATCCACACCTCTATAAATACCAGCTGGAGTGGTACTGAGTCCCACTCACACACCAGTAAAGAGCCAATTCAATCCAGGCCTCTATAAATACCAGCTGAAGTGGTACTGAGCCCCACTCACACACCAGGAAAGAGCCAATTCAATCCAGGCCTCTATAAATACCAGCTGAAGAGGTACTGAGCCCCACTCACACACCAGGAAATAGCCAATTCAATCCAGGCCTCTATTAATACCAGCTGGAGTGGTACTGAGCCCCATTCACACTGCAGGAAAGAGCCAATTCAATCCAGGCCTCTATTAATACCAGCTGGAGTGGTACTGAGCCCCACTCACACACCAGGAAAGAGCCATGTCTATCCAGGCCTCTATTAATACCAGCTGGAGTGGTACTGAAACCCACTCACACACCAGGAAAGAGCCAATTCAATCCAGGCCTCTATTAATACCAGCTGGAGTGGTACTGAAACCCACTCACACACCAGGAAAGTGCCAATTAAATCCAGGCCTCTATTAATACCAGCTGGAGTGGTACTGAGCCCCACTCACACACCAGGAAAGCGCCAGTTCAATCCAGGCCTCTATTAATAACAGCTGGAGTGGTACTGAGCCCCACTCACACACCAGCTAAGAGGCAATTCAATCCAGGTCTCTATGAATACCAGCTGGAGTGGTACTGAGTCCCACTCAAGCACCAGGAATGAGCCAAATCAATCCAGACATCTATTAATACCAGCTGGAGAGGTATTAATTCAAACTCAAACACCAGGAAAGAGCCAAATCAATCCAGATCTCTATTAATACCAGCTGGAGTGGTACTGAGACTCACTCACACACCAGGAAAGAGTCAATTCTATCCAGGCCTCCATTAATACCAGCTGGAGTGGTACTGAGTCCCACTCACACACCAGGAAAGAGCCAATTCAATCCAGGCCTCTATAAATACCAGCTGAAGTGGTACGGAGCCCCACTCACACACCAGGAAAGAGCCAATTCAGTCCAGGCCTCTATAAATACCAGCTGAAGTGGTACTGAGCCCCACTCACACACCAGGAAAGAGGCAATTCAATCCACAACTCGATAAATACCAGCTGGAGTGGGACTGAGCCCCACTCACACACCAGGAAAGAGCCAATTCAATCCAGACCTCTATTAACACCAGCTGGAGAGGTACCGAGACCCGCTGACACACCAGGAAAGAGGCAATTAAATCCAGGTCACTATTAACACCAGCTGGAGTGGTACTGAGTCCCACTCACACACCAGGAAAGAGAAATATCAATCCACACCTCTATAAATACCAGCTGCAGTGTTACCGAGTCCCACTCACACACCAGGAAAGAGCCAGTTCAATCCAGATCTCTATTAATACCAGCTGTCGAGGAACTGAGTCTCACTCACACGCCAGGAAAGAGTTAATTCAATCCAGGCATCTATTAATATCAGCTGGAGTGGTACTGAGCCCCACTCACTCATCAGGAAAGAGACAAGTCAATCCAGGCCTCTATAAATACCAGCTGGAGTGTTACTGAGTCCCATTCACTCACCAGGAAGGAGCCAATTCAATCCAGACCACTATTAATACCAGCTGGAGTGGTGCTGAGTCTCACTGAAACACCAGGAAAGAGCCAATTCAATCCAGGCCTCTATTAATACCAGCTGGAGTGGTACTGAAAACCACTCACACACCAGCTAAGAGGCAATCCAATCCAGGTCTCTATGAATACCAGCTGGAGTGGTACTGAGTCCCACTCAAACTCCAGGAAAGAGCCAAATCAATCCAGACCTCAGTTAATACCAGCTGGAGTGGTACTGAGTCCCATTCAAACACCAGGAAAGAGCCAAATCAATCCAGACCTCCATTAATACCAGCTGGAGTGGTACTGAGCCCAACTCACTCACCAGGAAAGAGCCAATTCAATCCAGGCCTCTATTAATACCAGCTGGAGTGGTACTGAGTCTCACTCACAGACCAGAAAAGAGCCAATTCAATCCAGGCCTCTATAAATACCAGCTGAAGTGGTACTGAGCCCCACTCACACACCAGGAAAGAGGCAATTCAATCCACATCTCTATAAATACCAGCTGCAGTGTTACCGAGTCCCACTCACACACCAGGAAAGAGTCAATTCAATCCAGGACTCTATTAATACCAGCTGGATTGGTACTGAGCCCCACTCACACATCAGGAAAGAGCCAAGTCAATCCAGGCCTCTATTAATACCAACTGGAGTGGGACCGAGTCTCACTGAAACACCAGGAAAGAGTCAATTCAATCCAGGCCTCTATTAATACCAGCTGGAGTGGTACTGAGCCCCACTCACACACCAGGAAAGAGTCAATTCAATCCCAGCATCTATAAATACCAGCTGAAGAGGTACTGAGCCCCACTCACACACCAGGAAAGAGGAAATTAAATCCAGACCTCAATCAATACCAGCTGGAGTGGTACTGAGCCCCACTCACTCACCAGGAAAGAGCCAATTCAATCCAGACCTCTATGAATACAAGCTGGTGTGGTACTGAGTCCCAATCACACACCAGCTAAGAGGCAATCCAAGCCAGGTCTCTATGAATACCAGCTGGAGTGTTTCCGAGACCCACTCACACACCAGGAAAGAGTCAATTCAATCCAGGCCTCTATTAATACCAGCTGGAGTGTTACTGAGTCCCATTCACTCACCAGGAAGGAGCCAATTCAATCCAGACCACTATTAATACCAGCTGGAGTGGTACTGAGTCTCACTGAAACACCAGGAAAGAGCCAATTCAATCCAGGCCTCTATTAATACCAGCTGGAGTGGTACTGAAAACCATCACACACCAGCTAAGAGGCAATCCAATCCAGGTCTCTATGAATACCAGCTGGAGTGGTACTGAGTCCCACTCAAACACCAGGAAAGAGCCAAATCAATCCAGACCTCAGTTAATACCAGTTGGAGTGGTACTGAGTCCCACTCACACACCAGGAAAGAGGCAATTCAATCCACACCTCTATAAATACCAGCTGCAGTGTTGCCGAGTCCCACTCACA
Source organism: Heterodontus francisci (assembly GCF_036365525.1). NCBI lineage: Eukaryota > Metazoa > Chordata > Chondrichthyes > Heterodontiformes > Heterodontidae > Heterodontus > Heterodontus francisci. Next base: position 143,340 of record NW_027140501.1, on the reverse strand, counting down.
CACCTGGAAAGAGTCAATTAAATCCAGGCCTCTATTAATACTAGATGGAGTGGTACTGAGCCCCACTCACTCACCAGGAAGGAGCCAATTCAATCCAGACCACTATTAATACCAGCTGGAGTGGTACTGAGTCCCAATCACACAGCAGCTAATAGGCAATTCAATCCAGACCTCTATTAATACCAGCTGGAGTGGTACTGAGTCTCACTGAAACACCAGGAAAGAGCCAATTCATTCCAGACCTCTCTTAACAGCAGCTGAAGTTGTACTGAGCACCACTCACTCACCAGGAAGGAGCCAATTCAATCCAGATCTCTATTAATACCAACTGGAGTGGAACTGAGTCCCACCCACACACCAGGAAGGAGCCAATTCAATCCAGACCTCAATTAATACCAGCTGCAGAGGTACTGATCCACACTCACACATCAAAAAGAGGCAATTCAATCCAGCCCTCTTCATACCAGCTCGAGTGGTACTGAGTCCCAATCACACACCAGCTGAGAGGCAATCCAATCCAGGTCTCTATGAATACCAGCTGGAATGGTACTGAGTCCCACTCAAAGACCAGGAAAGAGCCAATTAAATCCAGACCTCAATTAATACCAGCTGGAGTGGTACTGAGTCCCACTCACACACCAGGAAAGAGGCAATTCAATCCACACCTCTATAAATACCAGCTGCAGTGGTACTGAGCCCCACTCACACACCAGGAAAGAGGCAATTCAATCCAGGCCTCTATTAATACCAGCTGGAGTGGTACTGAAACCCACTCACACACCAGTAAAGAGCCAATTCAATCCAGGCCTCTATTAATACCAGCTGGAGTGGTACTGATACACACTCACACAGCAGGAAAGTGCCAATTAAATCCAGGCCTCTATTAATACCAGCTGGAGTGGTACTGAGCCCCACTCACACACCAGGAAAGAGCCAGTTCAATCCAGGCCTCTATTAATAACAGCTGGAGTGGTACTGAGCCCCACTCACACACCAGCTAAGAGGCAATTCAATCCAGGTCTCTATGAATAGCAGCTGGAGTGGTACTGAGTCCCACTCAAGCACCAGGAATGAGCCAAATCAATCCAGACCTCTATAAATACCAGCTGGAGAGGTACTAATTCAAACTCAAACACCAGGAAAGAGCCAAATCAATCGAGGCCACTATAAATACCAGCTGAAGTGGTACTGAGCCCCACTCACACACCAGGAAAGAGCCAATTCAGTCCAGGCCTCTATAAATACTAGCTGAAGTGGTACAGAGCCCCACTCACACACCAGGAAAGAGGCAATTCAATCCACAACTCCAAAAATACCAGCTGGAGTGGGACTGAGCCCCACTCACACACCAGGAAAGAGCCAATTCAATCCAGACCTCGATGAACACCAGCTGGAGAGGTACCGAGACCCACTGACACACCAGGAAAGAGGCAATTCAATCCAGACCTCTATTAACACCAGCTGGAGAGGTACCGAGACCCACTGACACACCAGGAAAGAGGCAATTAAATCCAGGTCACTATTAACACCAACTGGAGTGGAACTGAGTCCCACCCACACACCAGGAAGGAGCCAATTCAATCCAGACCTCAATTAATACCAGCTGCAGAGGTACTGATCCACACTCACACATCAAAAAGAGGCAATTCAATCCAGCCCTCTTCATACCAGCTCGAGTGGTACTGAGTCCCACTCACACACCAGCTAAGAGGCAATTCAATCCAGGTCTCTATCAAGACCAGCTGGAGTGGTACTGAACCCCACCCACACAACAGGAAAGAGCCAATTCAATCCAGGTCTATATAAATACCAGCTGAAGTGGTTCTGAGCCCCACTCACACACCAGGAAAGAGCCAATTCAATCCAGACCTCCATTAATACCAGCTGGAGTGGTACTGAGCCCCACTCACACACCAGGAAAGAGGAAATTAAATCCAGACCTCTATCAATACCAGCTGGAGTGGTACTGAGCCCCACTCACTCACCAGGAAAGAGCCAATTCAATCCAGACCTCTATGAATACAAGCTGGTGTGGTACTGAGTCCCAATCACACACCAGCTGAGAGGCAATCCAATCCAGGTCTCTATGAATACCAGCTGGAGTGGTACTGAGTCCCACTCAAAGACCAGGAAAGAGCCAATTAAATCCAGACCTCAATTAATACCAGCTGGAGTGGTACTGAGTCCCACTCACACACCAGGAAAGAGGCAATTCAATCCACACCTCTATAAATACCAGCTGCAGTGGTACTGAGCCCCACTCACACACCAGGAAAGAGGCAATTCAATCCAGGCCTCTATTAATACCAGCTGGAGTGGTACTGAAACCCACTCACTCACCAGTAAAGAGCCAATTCAATACAGGCCTCTATTAATACCAGCTGGAGTGGTACTGATACACACTCACACACCAGGAAAGTGCCAATTAAATCCAGGCCTCTATTAATACCAGCTGGAGTGGTACTGAGCCCCACTCACACACCAGGAAAGAGCCAGTTCAATCCAGGCCTCTATTAATAACAGCTGGAGTGGTACTGAGCCCCACTCACACACCAGCTAAGAGGCAATTCAATCCAGGTCTCTATGAATAGCAGCTGGAGTGGTACTGAGTCCCACTCAAGCACCAGGAATGAGCCAAATCAATCCAGACCTCTATAAATACCAGCTGGAGAGGTACTAATACAAACTCAAACACCAGGAAAGAGCCAAATCAATCGAGGCCACTATAAATACCAGCTGAAGTGGTACTGAGCCCCACTCACACACCAGGAAAGAGCCAATTCAGTCCAGGCCTCTATAAATACTAGCTGAAGTGGTACAGAGCCCCACTCACACACCAGGAAAGAGGCAATTCAATCCACAACTCCAAAAATACCAGCTGGAGTGGGACTGAGCCCCACTCACACACCAGGAAAGAGCCAATTCAATCCAGACCTCTATTAACACCAGCTGGAGAGGTACCGAGACCCACTGACACACCAGGAAAGAGGCAATTCAATCCAGACCTCTATTAACACCAGCTGGAGAGGTACCGAGACCCACTGACACACCAGGAAAGAGGCAATTAAATCCAGGTCACTATTAACACCAACTGGAGTGGAACTGAGTCCCACCCACACACCAGGAAGGAGCCAATTCAATCCAGACCTCAATTAATACCAGCTGCAGAGGTACTGATCCACACTCACACATCAAAAAGAGGCAATTCAATCCAGCACTCTTCATACCAGCTCGAGTGGTACTGAGTCCCACTCACACACCAGCTAAGAGGCAATTCAATCCAGGTCTCTATCAAGACCAGCTGGAGTGGTACTGAACCCCACCCACACAACAGGAAAGAGCCAATTCAATCCAGGTCTATATAAATACCAGCTGAAGTGGTTCTGAGCCCCACTCACACACCAGGAAAGAGCCAATTCAATCCAGACCTCCATTAATACCAGCTGGAGTGGTACTGAGCCCCACTCACACACCAGGAAAGAGGAAATTAAATCCAGACCTCTATCAATACCAGCTGGAGTGGTACTGAGCCCCACTCACTCACCAGGAAAGAGCCAATTCAATCCAGACCTCTATGAATACAAGCTGGTGTGGTACTGAGTCCCAATCACACACCAGCTGAGAGGCAATCCAATCCAGGTCTCTATGAATACCAGCTGGAGTGGTACTGAGTCCCACTCAAAGACCAGGAAAGAGCCAATTAAATCCAGACCTCAATTAATACCAGCTGGAGTGGTACTGAGTCCCACTCACACACCAGGAAAGAGGCAATTCAATCCACACCTCTATAAATACCAGCTGCAGTGGTACTGAGCCCCACTCACACACCAGGAAAGAGGCAATTCAATCCAGGCCTCTATTAATACCAGCTGGAGTGGTACTGAAACCCACTCACTCACCAGTAAAGAGCCAATTCAATACAGGCCTCTATTAATACCAGCTGGAGTGGTACTGATACACACTCACACACCAGGAAAGTGCCAATTAAATCCAGGCCTCTATTAATACCAGCTGGAGTGGTACTGAGCCCCACTCACACACCAGGAAAGAGCCAGTTCAATCCAGGCCTCTATTAATAACAGCTGGAGTGGTACTGAGCCCCACTCACACACCAGCTAAGAGGCAATTCAATCCAGGTCTCTATGAATAGCAGCTGGAGTGGTACTGAGTCCCACTCAAGCACCAGGAATGAGCCAAATCAATCCAGACCTCTATAAATACCAGCTGGAGAGGTACTAATACAAACTCAAACACCAGGAAAGAGCCAAATCAATCGAGGCCACTATAAATACCAGCTGAAGTGGTACTGAGCCCCACTCACACACCAGGAAAGAGCCAATTCAGTCCAGGCCTCTATAAATACTAGCTGAAGTGGTACAGAGCCCCACTCACACACCAGGAAAGAGGCAATTCAATCCACAACTCCAAAAATACCAGCTGGAGTGGGACTGAGCCCCACTCACACACCAGGAAAGAGCCAATTCAATCCAGACCTCTATTAACACCAGCTGGAGAGGTACCGAGACCCACTGACACACCAGGAAAGAGGCAATTCAATCCAGACCTCTATTAACACCAGCTGGAGAGGTACCGAGACCCACTGACACACCAGGAAAGAGGCAATTAAATCCAGGTCACTATTAACACCAACTGGAGTGGAACTGAGTCCCACCCACACACCAGGAAGGAGCCAATTCAATCCAGACCTCAATTAATACCAGCTGCAGAGGTACTGATCCACACTCACACATCAAAAAGAGGCAATTCAATCCAGCCCTCTTCATACCAGCTCGAGTGGTACTGAGTCCCACTCACACACCAGCTAAGAGGCAATTCAATCCAGGTCTCTATCAAGACCAGCTGGAGTGGTACTGAACCCCACCCACACAACAGGAAAGAGCCAATTCAATCCAGGTCTATATAAATACCAGCTGAAGTGGTTCTGAGCCCCACTCACACACCAGGAAAGAGCCAATTCAATCCAGACCTCCATTAATACCAGCTGGAGTGGTACTGAGCCCCACTCACACACCAGGAAAGAGGAAATTAAATCCAGACCTCAATTAATACCAGCTGGAGTGGTACTGAGTCCCACTCACACACCAGGAAAGAGGCAATTCAATCCACACCTCTATAAATACCAGCTGCAGTGGTACTGAGCCCCACTCACACACCAGGAAAGAGGCAATTCAATCCAGGCCTCTATTAATACCAGCTGGAGTGGTACTGAAACCCACTCACACACCAGTAAAGAGCCAATTCAATACAGGCCTCTATTAATACCAGCTGGAGTGGTACTGATACACACTCACACACCAGGAAAGTGCCAATTAAATCCAGGCCTCTATTAATACCAGCTGGAGTGGTACTGAGCCCCACTCACACACCAGGAAAGAGCCAGTTCAATCCAGGCCTCTATTAATAACAGCTGGAGTGGTACTGAGCCCCACTCACACACCAGCTAAGAGGCAATTCAATCCAGGTCTCTATGAATAGCAGCTGGAGTGGTACTGAGTCCCACTCAAGCACCAGGAATGAGCCAAATCAATCCAGACCTCTATAAATACCAGCTGGAGAGGTACTAATACAAACTCAAACACCAGGAAAGAGCCAAATCAATCGAGGCCACTATAAATACCAGCTGAAGTGGTACTGAGCCCCACTCACACACCAGGAAAGAGCCAATTCAGTCCAGGCCTCTATAAATACTAGCTGAAGTGGTACAGAGCCCCACTCACACACCAGGAAAGAGGCAATTCAATCCACAACTCCAAAAATACCAGCTGGAGTGGGACTGAGCCCCACTCACACACCAGGAAAGAGCCAATTCAATCCAGACCTCTATTAACACCAGCTGGAGAGGTACCGAGACCCACTGACACACCAGGAAAGAGGCAATTCAATCCAGACCTCTATTAACACCAGCTGGAGAGGTACCGAGACCCACTGACACACCAGGAAAGAGGCAATTAAATCCAGGTCACTATTAACACCAACTGGAGTGGAACTGAGTCCCACCCACACACCAGGAAGGAACCAATTCAATCCAGACCTCAATTAATACCAGCTGCAGAGGTACTGATCCACACTCACACATCAAAAAGAGGCAATTCAATCCAGCCCTCTTCATACCAGCTCGAGTGGTACTGAGTCCCACTCACACACCAGCTAAGAGGCAATTCAATCCAGGTCTCTATCAAGACCAGCTGGAGTGGTACTGAACCCCACCCACACAACAGGAAAGAGCCAATTCAATCCAGGTCTATATAAATACCAGCTGAAGTGGTTCTGAGCCCCACTCACACACCAGGAAAGAGCCAATTCAATCCAGACCTCCATTAATACCAGCTGGAGTGGTACTGAGCCCCACTCACACACCAGGAAAGAGGAAATTAAATCCAGACCTCTATCAATACCAGCTGGAGTGGTACTGAGCCCCACTCACTCACCAGGAAAGAGCCAATTAAATCCAGACCTCTATGAATACAAGCTGGTGTGGTACTGAGTCCCAATCACACACCAGCTGAGAGGCAATCCAATCCAGGTCTCTATGAATACCAGCTGGAGTGGTACTGAGTCCCACTCAAAGACCAGGAAAGAGCCAATTAAATCCAGACCTCAATTAATACCAGCTGGAGTGGTACTGAGTCCCACTCACACACCAGGAAAGAGGCAATTCAATCCACACCTCTATAAATACCAGCTGCAGTGGTACTGAGCCCCACTCACACACCAGGAAAGAGGCAATTCAATCCAGGCCTCTATTAATACCAGCTGGAGTGGTACTGAAACCCACTCACACACCAGTAAAGAGCCAATTCAATCCAGGCCTCTATTAATACCAGCTGGAGTGGTACTGATACACACTCACACACCAGGAAAGTGCCAATTAAATCCAGGCCTCTATTAATACCAGCTGGAGTGGTACTGAGCCCCACTCACCCACCAGGAAAGAGCCAGTTCAATCCAGGCCTCTATTAATAACAGCTGGAGTGGTACTGAGCCCCACTCACGCACCAGCTAAGAGGCAATTCAATCCAGGTCTCTATGAATAGCAGCTGGAGTGGTACTGAGTCCCACTCAAGCACCAGGAATGAGCCAAATCAATCCAGACCTCTATAAATACCAGCTGGAGAGGTACTAATTCAAACTCAAACACCAGGAAAGAGCCAAATCAATCGAGGCCACTATAAATACCAGCTGAAGTGGTACTGAGCCCCACTCACACACCAGGAAAGAGCCAATTCAGTCCAGGCCTCTATAAATACTAGCTGAAGTGGTACAGAGCCCCACTCACACACCAGGAAAGAGGCAATTCAATCCACAACTCCAAAAATACCAGCTGGAGTGGGACTGAGCCCCACTCACACACCAGGAAAGAGCCAATTCAATCCAGACCTCTATTAACACCAGCTGGAGAGGTACCGAGACCCACTGACACACCAGGAAAGAGGCAATTAAATCCAGGTCACTATTAACACCAGCTGGAGTGGTACTGAGTCCCACTCACACACCAGGAAAGAGAAATATCTATCCACACCTCTATAAATACCAGCTGCAGTGTTACCGAGTCCCACTCACACACCAGGAAAGAGGCAATTAAATCCAGGCCTCTATTAATACCAGCTGGAGAGGAACTGAGTCTCACTCACACGCCAGGAAAGAGTTCATTCAATCCAGGCATCTATTAATACCAGCTGGAGTGGTACTGAGCCCCACTCATTCATGAGGAAAGAGACAAGTCAATCCAGGCCTCTATTAATACCTGCTGGAGTGGTACTGATCCCCACTCACACACTAGGAAAGAGCCAGTTCAATCCAGATCTCTATCAATACCAGCTGGAGTGGTTCTGAAACCCACTCACACACCAGGAAAGTGCCAATTAAATCCAGGCCTCTTTTAATACCAGCTGGAGTGGTACTGAGCCCAACTCACTCACCAGGAAAGAGCCAATTCAATCCAGGCCTCTATTAATACCAGCTGGCGTGGTACTGAGCCCCACTCACACACCAGCTAAGAGGCAATTCAATCCAGGTCTCTATGAATAACAGCTGGAGTGGTACTGAGTCCCACTCAAACACCAGGAAAGAGCCAAATCAATCCAGACCTCCATTAATACCAGCTGGAGTGGTACTGAGTCCCACTCACACACCAGGAAAGTGTCAATTAAATCCAAGCCTCTATTAATACCAGCTGGAGTGGTACTGAGTCTCACTCACACACCAGAAAAGAGCCAATTCAATCCAGGCCTCTATAAATACCAGCTGAAGTGGTACTGAGCCACACTCACACACCAGGAAAGAGGCAATTCAATCCACACCTCTATAAATACCAGCTGCAGTGTTACCGAGTCCCACTCACACACCAGGAAAGTGTCAATTCAATCCAGGACTCTATTAATACCAGCTGGAGTGGTACTGAGCCCCACTCACACATCAGGAAAGAGCCAAGTCAATCCAGGCCTCTATTAATACCAGCTGGAGTGGAACTGAGACCTACTGACAGACCAGGAAAGAGGCAATTAAATCCAGGCCTCTATTAATACCAGCTGGAGTGGTACTGAGTCTCACTGAAACACCAGGAAAGAGTCAATTCAATCCAGGCCTCGACTAATACCAGCTGGAGTGGTACTGAGTCCAACTCACACACCAGGAAAGAGTCAATTCAATCCCGGCACCTATAAATACCAGCTGAAGTGGTACTGAGCCCCACTCACACACCAGGAAAGAGCCAATTCAATCCAGACCACTATTAATACCAGCTGGAGTGCTACTGAGTCCCAATCACACACCAGCTAATAGGCAATTCAATCCAGACCTCTATTAATACCAGCTGGAGTGGTACTGAGTCTCACTGAAACACCAGGAAAGGGCCAATTCATTCCAGACCTCTATTAATACCAGCTAAAGTTGTACTGAGCACCACTCACTCACCAGGAAGGAGCCAATTCAATCCAGATCTCTATTAATACCAACTGGAGTGGAACTGAGTCCCACCCACACACCAGGAATGAGCCAATTCAATCCAGACCTCTATTAATACCAGCTGGAGTGGTACTGAGCCCCACTCACACACCAGGAAAGAGGCAATTCAATCCACACCTCTATAAATACCAGCTGGAGAGGTACTGATCCACACTCACACATCAAAAAGAGGCAATTCAATCCAGCCCTCTTCATACCAGCTCGAGTGGTACTGAGTCCCACTCACACACCAGCTAAGAGGCAATTCAATCCAGGTCTCTATCAATACCAGCTGGAGTGGTACTGAACCCCACCCACAAAACAGGAAAGAGCCAATTCAATCCAGGTCTATATAAGTACCAGCTGAAGTGGTTCTGAGCCCCACTCACACACCAGGAAAGAGCCAATTCAATCCAGACCTCCATTAATACCAGCTGGAGTGGTACTGAGCCCCACTCACTCACCAGGAAGGAGTAAATTCCATCCAGACCTCTATTAATACCAGCTGGAGTGGTACTGAGCCCCACTCACTCACCAGGAAGGAGCCAATTCAATCCAGACCTCTATCAAAACCAGCTGGAGTGGTACTGAGCCCCATTCACTCACCAGGAAATAGCCAATTCAATCCGTACCTCTATGAATACAAGCTGGAGTGGTACAGAGTCCCAATCACACACCAGCTAAGAGGCAATTCAATCCAGGTCTCTATGAATACCAGCTGGAGTGGTACTGCGTCCCACTCAAACACCAGGAAAGAGCCAAATCAATCCAGACCTCTATTAATACCAGCTGCAGTGTCAACAAGTCCCACTCACACACCAGGAAAGAGGCAATTAAATCCAGGCCTCTATTAATACCAGCTGGAGTGGAACAGAGTCTCACTCACACACCAGGAAAGAGTCAATTCAATCCAGGCCTCTATTAATACCAGCTGGAGTGGTACTGAGCCCCACTCACACACCAGGAAAGAGGCAATTAAATCCAGGCCTCTATTAATACCAGCTGGAGTGGTACTGAGTCTCACTGAAACACGAGGAAAGAGTCAATTCAATCCAGGCCTCTATTAATACCAGCTGGAGTGGTACTGAGCCCCACTCACACACCAGGAAAGAGTCAATTCAATCCCGGCATCTATAAATACCAGCTGGAGTGGTACTGAGCCCCATTCACTCACCAGGAAAGAGCCAATTCAATCCAGACCTCTATGAATACAAGCTGGTGTGGTACTGAGTCCCAATCACACACCAGCTAAGAGGCAATCCAATCCAGGTCTCTATGAATACCAGCTGGAGTGGTACTGAGTCCCACTCAAACACCAGGAAAGAGCCAAATCAATCCAGACCTCAATTAATACCAGCTGGAGTGGTACTGAGTCCCACTCACACACCAGGAAAGAGGCAATTCAATCCACACCTCTTTCAATACCAGCTGCAGTGTTGCCGAGTCCCACTCACACACCAGGCAAGAGTCAATTCAATCCAGGCCTCTATTAATACCAGCTGGAGTGGTAATGAGTCCCACTCACTCACCAGGAAGGAGCCAATTCAATCCAGACCACTACTAATACCAGCTGGAGTGGTACTGAGTCCCAATCACACACCAGCTAATAGGCAATTCAATCCAGACCTCTATTAATACCAGCTGGCGTGGTACTGAGTCTCACTGAAACACCAGGAAAGAGCCAATTCATTCCAGACCTCTATTAACAGCAGCTGAAGTTGTACTGAGCACCACTCACTCACCAGGAAGGAGTCAATTCAATCCAGATCACTATTAATACCAACTGGAGTGGAACTGAGTCCCACCCACACACCAGGAAGGAGCCAATTCAATCCAGACCTCAATTAATACCAGCTGCAGAGGTACTGATCCACACTCACACATCAAAAAGAGGCAATTCAATCCAGCCCTCTTCATACCAGCTCGAGTGGTACTGAGTCCCACTCACACACCAGCTAAGAGGCAATTCAATCCAGGTCTCTATCAAGACCAGCTGGAGTGGTACTGAACCCCACCCACACAACAGGAAAGAGCCAATTCAATCCAGGTCTATATAAATACCAGCTGAAGTGGTTCTGAGCCCCACTCACACACCAGGAAAGAGACAATTCAATCCAGACCTCCATTAATACCAGCTGGAGTGGTACTGAGCCCCACTCACACACCAGGAAAGAGGAAATTAAATCCAGACCTCTATCAATACCAGCTGGAGTGGTACTGAGCCCCACTCACTCACCAGGAAAGAGCCAATTCAATCCAGACCTCTATGAATACAAGCTGGTGTGGTACTGAGTCCCAATCACACACCAGCTGAGAGGCAATCCAATCCAGGTCTCTATGAATACCAGCTGGAGTGGTACTGAGTCCCACTCAAAGACCAGGAAAGAGCCAATTAAATCCAGACCTCAATTAATACCAGCTGGAGTGGTACTGAGTCCCACTCACACACCAGGAAAGAGGCAATTCAATCCACACCTCTATAAATACCAGCTGCAGTGGTACTGAGCCCCACTCACACACCAGGAAAGAGGCAATTCAATCCAGGCCTCTATTAATACCAGCTGGAGTGGTACTGAAACCCACTCACACACCAGTAAAGAGCCAATTCAATACAGGCCTCTATTAATACCAGCTGGAGTGGTACTGATACACACTCACACACCAGGAAAGTGCCAATTAAATCCAGGCCTCTATTAATACCAGCTGGAGTGGTACTGAGCCCCACTCACACACCAGGAAAGAGCCAGTTCAATCCAGGCCTCTATTAATAACAGCTGGAGTGGTACTGAGCCCCACTCACACACCAGCTAAGAGGCAATTCAATCCAGGTCTCTATGAATAGCAGCTGGAGTGGTACTGAGTCCCACTCAAGCACCAGGAATGAGCCAAATCAATCCAGACCTCTATAAATACCAGCTGGAGAGGTACTAATACAAACTCAAACACCAGGAAAGAGCCAAATCAATCGAGGCCACTATAAATACCAGCTGAAGTGGTACTGAGGCCCACTCACACACCAGGAAAGAGCCAATTCAGTCCAGGCCTCTATAAATACTAGCTGAAGTGGTACAGAGCCCCACTCACACACCAGGAAAGAGGCAATTCAATCCACAACTCCAAAAATACCAGCTGGAGTGGGACTGAGCCCCACTCACACACCAGGAAAGAGCCAATTCAATCCAGACCTCTATTAACACCAGCTGGAGAGGTACCGAGACCCACTGACACACCAGGAAAGAGGCAATTCAATCCAGACCTCTATTAACACCAGCTGGAGAGGTACCGAGACCCACTGACACACCAGGAAAGAGGTAATTAAATCCAGGTCACTATTAACACCAACTGGAGTGGAACTGAGTCCCACCCACACACCAGGAAGGAGCCAATTCAATCCAGACCTCAATTAATACCAGCTGCAGAGGTACTGATCCACACTCACACATCAAAAAGAGGCAATTCAATCCAGCCCTCTTCATACCAGCTCGAGTGGTACTGAGTCCCACTCACACACCAGCTAAGAGGCAATTCAATCCAGGTCTCTATCAAGACCAGCTGGAGTGGTACTGAACCCCACCCACACAACAGGAAAGAGCCAATTCAATCCAGGTCTATATAAATACCAGCTGAAGTGGTTCTGAGCCCCACTCACACACCAGGAAAGAGCCAATTCAATCCAGACCTCCATTAATACCAGCTGGAGTGGTACTGAGCCCCACTCACACACCAGGAAAGAGGAAATTAAATCCAGACCTCTATCAATACCAGCTGGAGTGGTACTGAGCCCCACTCACTCACCAGGAAAGAGCCAATTAAATCCAGACCTCTATGAATACAAGCTGGTGTGGTACTGAGTCCCAATCACACACCAGCTGAGAGGCAATCCAATCCAGGTCTCTATGAATACCAGCTGGAGTGGTACTGAGTCCCACTCAAAGACCAGGAAAGAGCCAATTAAATCCAGACCTCAATTAATACCAGCTGGAGTGGTACTGAGTCCCACTCACACACCAGGAAAGAGGCAATTCAATCCACACCTCTATAAATACCAGCTGCAGTGGTACTGAGCCCCACTCACACACCAGGAAAGAGGCAATTCAATCCAGGCCTCTATTAATACCAGCTGGAGTGGTACTGAAACCCACTCACACACCAGTAAAGAGCCAATTCAATCCAGGCCTCTATTAATACCAGCTGGACTGGTACTGATACACACTCACACACCAGGAAAGTGCCAATTAAATCCAGGCCTCTATTAATACCAGCTGGAGTGGTACTGAGCCCCACTCACACACCAGGAAAGAGCCAGTTCAATCCAGGCCTCTATTAATAACAGCTGGAGTGGTACTGAGCCCCACTCACGCACCAGCTAAGAGGCAATTCAATCCAGGTCTCTATGAATAGCAGCTGGAGTGGTACTGAGTCCCACTCAAGCACCAGGAATGAGCCAAATCAATCCAGACCTCTATAAATACCAGCTGGAGAGGTACTAATTCAAACTCAAACACCAGGAAAGAGCCAAATCAATCGAGGCCACTATAAATACCAGCTGAAGTGGTACTGAGCCCCACTCACACACCAGGAAAGAGCCAATTCAGTCCAGGCCTCTATAAATACTAGCTGAAGTGGTACAGAGCCCCACTCACACACCAGGAAAGAGGCAATTCAATCCACAACTCCAAAAATACCAGCTGGAGTGGGACTGAGCCCCACTCACACACCAGGAAAGAGCCAATTCAATCCAGACCTCTATTAACACCAGCTGGAGAGGTACCGAGACCCACTGACACACCAGGAAAGAGGCAATTAAATCCAGGTCACTATTAACACCAGCTGGAGTGGTACTGAGTCCCACTCACACACCAGGAAAGAGAAATATCTATCCACACCTCTATAAATACCAGCTGCAGTGTTACCGAGTCCCACTCACACACCAGGAAAGAGGCAATTAAATCCAGGCCTCTATTAATACCAGCTGGAGAGGAACTGAGTCTCACTCACACGCCAGGAAAGAGTTCATTCAATCCAGGCATCTATTAATACCAGCTGGAGTGGTACTGAGCCCCACTCATTCATGAGGAAAGAGACAAGTCAATCCAGGCCTCTATTAATACCTGCTGGAGTGGTACTGATCCCCACTCACACACTAGGAAAGAGCCAGTTCAATCCAGATCTCTACAATACCAGCTGGAGTGGTTCTGAAACCCACTCACACACCAGGAAAGTGCCAATTAAATCCAGGCCTCTTTTAATACCAGCTGGAGTGGTACTGAGCCCAACTCACTCACCAGGAAAGAGCCAATTCAATCCAGGCCTCTATTAATACCAGCTGGCGTGGTACTGAGCCCCACTCACACACCAGCTAAGAGGCAATTCAATCCAGGTCTCTATGAATAACAGCTGGAGTGGTACTGAGCCCCACTCACAGACCAGGAAAGAGCCAATTCAATCCAGACCTCCATTAATACCAGCTGGAGTGGTACCGAGCCCCACTCACTCACCAGGAAGGAGTAAATTCCATCCAGACCTCTATTAATACCAGCTGGAGTGGTACTGAGCCCCACTCAAACACCAGGAAAGAGCCAAATCAATCCAGACCTCTATCAATACCAGCTGGAGTGTTACTGAGCCCCATTCACTCACCAGGAAAGAGCCAATTCAATCCAGACCTCTATGAATACAAGCTGGAGTGGTACTGAGTCCCAATCACACACCAGGAAAGAGGCAATTAAATCCAGGCCTCAATTAATACCAGCTGGAGTGGAACTGAGTCTCACTCACACACCAGGAAAGAGTCAATTCAATCCAGGCCTCTATTGATACCAGCTGGAGTGGTACTGAGCCCCACTCACACACCAGGAAAGAGGCAATTAAATCCAGGCCTCTATTAATACCAGCTGGAGTGGTACTGAGTCTCACTGAAACACCAGGAAAGAGTCAATTCAATCCAGGCCTCTATTAATACCAGCTGGAGTGGTACTGAGCCCCACTCACACACCAGGAAAGAGTCAATTCAATCCCGGCCTCTATAAATACACGCTGAAGTGGTACTGAGCCACACTCACACACCAGGAAAGAGGAAATTAAATCCAGACCTCTATCAATACCAGCTGGAGTGGTACTGAGCCCCACTCACTCACCAGGAAAGAGCCAATTCAATCCAGACCTCTATGAATACAAGCTGGTGTGGTACTGAGTCCCAATCACACACCAGCGAAGAGACAATCCAATCCAGGTCTCTATGAATACCAGCTGGAGTGGTACTGTGTCCCACTCACACACCAGGAAAGAGGCAATTCAATCCACACCTCGATAAATACCAGATGGAATGGCACTGATTCCCACTCACACACCAGGAAAGAGCCAATTCAATCCAGATCTCCGTTAATACCAGCTAGAGTTGTACTGAAACCCCACTCACACACCAGGAAAGTGCCAATTGAAACCAAATTTCTATTATTACCAGCAGGAGTGGTACTGAGTCCCACTCACACACAAGAAAGAGTCAATTTAAACCAGCCCTCTATTAATACCATCTGGAGTGGTACTGAGTCCCACTCACACACAGGAAAGAGTCAATTTAAACTAGCCATCTATTAATACCAGCTGGAGTGGCACTGAGTCCACTCACACACCAGAAAGAGTCAATTTAAACCAGGCCTCTATGAATACCAGCTGGAATGGTACTGAGTCCCACTCAATCACCAGGAAGGAGCCAATTCAATCCAGACCTCTATTAATACAAGCTGGAGTGGTACTGAGTCCCACTCACTCACCAGGAAGGAGCCAATTCAATTCAGACCACTATTAATACCAGCTGGAGTGGTACTGAGCCACACGCACTCACCAGGAAGGAGCCAATTCAATCCAGACCACTATTAATACCAGCTGGAGTGGTACTGAGTCCCAATCCCACACTAGCTAATAGGCAATTCTATCCAGGTCTCTATCAATTCCAGCTGGAGTGGTACTGAGTCTCACTGAAACACCAGGAACGAGCCAATTCAATCCGGACCTCTATTAACAGCAGCTGAAGTTGTACTGAGCACCACTCACTCACCCGGAAGGAGCCAATTCAATCCAGATCTCTATTAATACCAGCTGGAGTGGAACTGAGTCCCACCCACACACCAGGAAGGAGCCAATTCAATCCAGGCCTCTATTAATACCAGCTGGAGTGGAACTGAGTCCCACTCAAACACCAGGAAAGAGACAAATCAATCCAGACCTCTATAAATACCAGCTGCACTGTTACCGAGTCCCACTCACACACCAGGAAAGAGTCAATTCAATCCAGGCCTCAATAAATACCAGCTGGAGTGGTACTGAGAACCAATCACTCGCCAGGAAATAGCCAAGTCAATCCAGGCCTCTATTAATACCAGCTGGAGTGGTACTGAGCACCAGTCACGCACCAGGAAAGAGTCAATTCAATCCAGACCTCTATTAATACCAGCTGGAGTGGAACTGTGACCCACTCACACACCAGGAAAGAGTCAATTCAAACCAGGCATCTATAAATATCAGCTGGAGTTGTACTGAGTCCCACTCACACAACAGGAAAGTGCCAATTCAATCCAGATCTCTATTAATACCAGCTGGAGTGGTACTGAGTCCCACTCAAAAAACAGGAAAGAGCCAAATCAATCCAGACCTCTATTAATACCAGCTGGAGTGGTACTGAGTCACACTCACACAACAGGAAAGAGGCATTTCAATCCAGGCCTCGATAAATACCAGCTGGAGTGGGACTGAGCCCCACTCACAAACCAGGAAAGAGCCAATTCAATCCAGACCTCTATTAACCCCTGCTGGAGTGGTACTGAGTCCCACTCACACACCAGGAAAGAGCCAATTCAAACCAGGCCTCTATTAACTCCAGCTGGAGTGGTACCGAGACCCACTCACACACCAGGAAAGATACAATTAAATCCAGGTATCTATTAATGCCAGCTGGAGTGGTACTGAGTCCCACTCACACACCAGGAAAGAGAAATATCAATCCACACCTCTATTAATAGCAGCTGGAGTGGTACTGACTCCCACTCAAACACCAGGAAAGAGCCAAATCAATCCAGACCTCTATTAATACCAGCTGGAGTGGCACTGAGTCCCACTCAAACACCAGGAAAGAGGCAATTCAATGCACACCTCGATAAATACCAGCTGGAGTGTGACTGAGCCCCACGCATACACCAGGAAAGAGCCAAATCAATCCAGACCTCTATTAACCCCAGCTGGAGTGGTACCAAGACCCACTCAAACACCAGGAAATAGCCAAATCAATCCAGACCTCTATTAATACCAGCTGGAGAGGTACTGATCCCCACTCACACACCAGGAAAGAGGAAATTCAATCCAGATCTATATTAATACCAGCTGGAGTGGTACTGATCCCCACTCACACACCAGGAAGGAGCCAATTCAACCCAGACCTCTATTAATACCAGCTGGAGTGGTACTGAGCCCCACTGACTCACCAGGAAGGGGCCAATTCAATCCAGACCTCTATTAATACCAGCTGGAGTGGTACTGAGTCCCACACACAGACAGGTTAAGAGGCAATTCAATCCAGTTCTCTATTAATACCAGCTGGAGTGGTACTGACCCCACTCACACACCAGGAAGGAGCCAATTCAATCCAGACCTCTATTAATACCAGCTGGAGTGGTACTGAGCCCCACTGACTCACCAGGAAGGAGCCAATTCAATCCAGACCTCTATTAATACCAGCTGGAGTGGTACTGAGCCCCACTGACTCACCAGGAAGGAGCCAATTCAATCCAGGCCTCTATTAATACCAGCTGGAGTGGAACGGAGCCCCACTCACCCACCAGGAAGGAGCCAATTCAATCCAGACCTCTATTAATACCAGCTGGAGTGGTACTGAGTCCCACTCAAACAACAGGAAAGAGCCAAATCAATACAGACCTCTATTAATACCAGCTGGAGTGGTACTGAGTCCCAGTCACACACCAGGAAAGAGGCAATTCAATCCAGGCCTCGATAAATACCAGCTGGAGTGGTACTGAGTCCCACTCACACACCAGGAAAGAGTCAATTCAAACCAGGCATCTATTAACACCAGCTGGAGTGGTACCGAGACCCACTCACACACCAGGAAAGATACAATTAAATCCAGGTATTTATTAATGCCAGCTGGAGTGGTACTGAGTCCCACTCACACACCAGTAAAGAGAAATATCAATCCACACCTCTATAAATACCAGCTGCAGTGTTACCGAGTCCCACTCACACACCAGGAAAGAGCCAAATCAATCCAGACCTCTATTAATACCAGCTGGAGTGGCACTGAGTCCCACTCAAACACCAGGAAAGAGGCAATTCAATGCACACCTCGATAAATACAAGCTGGAGTGGGACTGAGTCCGAATCACACGCCAGGAAAGATGCAATTCAATCCAGCTCTCTATTACTACCCGCTGAAGTGGTACTGAGCCCTACTCACTCACCAGGAAGGAGCCAATTCAATCCAGACCTCTATTATTACTAGCTGGAGTGGGACTGAGTCCCACTCACACACCAGCTAAGAGGCAATTCAATCCAAGTCTCTATCAATACCAGCTGGAGTGGTTCTGAACCCCACTCACACACCAGGAAAGAGCCAATTCAATCCAGGTCTATATTAATACCAGCTGGAGTGGAACTGAGCCCCACTCAATCACCAGGGAGGAGGCAATTCAATCCAGAACTCTATTAATACCAGCTGGAGAGGTACTGAGTCCCACTCACTCACCAGGAAGGTGTCAATTCTATCCAGACCTCTATTAATACCAGCTGAAGTGGTACTGAGCAACACTCACACATCAGGAATGTGCCAATTCTATCCAGACCTCTATTAATACCAGCTGGAGTGGTACTGAGCCCCACTCACTCACCAGGAATGAGCCAATTCAATCCAGACCTCTATTAATACCAGCTGGAGTGGTACTGAGTCCCACTCAAACACCAGGAAGGAGCCAAATCAATCCAGACCTCTATTAATACCAGCTGGAGTGGTAATGAGTGCCAGTCACACACCAGGAAAGAGGCAATTCAATCCAGGCCTCGATAAATACCAGCTGGAGTGTGACTGAGCCCCACGCATACACCAGGAAAGAGCCAAATCAATCCAGACCTCTATTAACCCCAGCTGGAGTGGTACCAAGACCCACTCAAACACCAGGAAATAGCCAATTCAATCCAGACCTCTATTAATACCAGCTGGAGAGGTACTGATCCCCACTCACACACCAGGAAAGAGGAAATTCAATCCAGATCTATATTAATACCAGCTGGAGTGGTACTGATCCCCACTCACACACCAGGAAGGAGCCAATTCAACCCAGACCTCTATTAATACCAGCTGGAGTGGTACTGAGCCCCACTGACTCACCAGGAAGGGGCCAATTCAATCCAGACCTCTATTAATACCAGCTGGAGTGGTACTGAGTCCCACACACAGACAAGTTAAGAGGCAATTCAATCCAGTTCTCTATTAATACCAGCTGGAGTGGTACTGACCCCACTCACACACCAGGAAGGAGCCAATTCAATCCAAACCTCTATTAATACCAGCTGGAGTGGTACTGAGCCCCACTGACTCACCAGGAAGGAGCCAATTCAATCCAGACCTCTATTAATACCAGCTGGAGTGGTACTGAGTCCCACGCACACACACAAGTTAAGAGGCAAATCAATCCAGTTCTCTATTAATACCAGCTGGAGTGGTACTGAGCCCCACTGACTCACCAGGAAGGAGCCAATTCAATCCAGGCCTCTATTAATACCAGCTGGAGTGGAACGGAGCCCCACTCACCCACCAGGAAGGAGCCAATTCAATCCAGAACTCTATTAATACCAGCTGGAGTGGTACTGAGTCCCACTCAAACAACAGGAAAGAGCCAAATCAATACAGACCTCTATTAATACCAGCTGGAGTGGTACTGAGTCCCAGTCACACACCAGGAAAGAGGCAATTCAATCCAGGCCTCGATAAATACCAGCTGGAGTGGTACTGAGTCCCACTCACACACCAGGAAAGAGTCAATTCAAACCAGGCATCTATTAACACCAGCTGGAGTGGTACCGAGACCCACTCACACACCAGGAAAGATACAATGAAATCCAGGTATTTATTAATGCCAGCTGGAGTGGTACTGAGTCCCACTCACACACCAGTAAAGAGAAATATCAATCCACACCTCTATAAATACCAGCTGCAGTGTTACCGAGTCCCACTCACACACCAGGAAAGAGCCAAATCAATCCAGACCTCTATTAATACCAGCTGGAGTGGCACTGAGTCCCACTCAAACACCAGGAAAGAGGCAATTCAATGCACACCTCGATAAATACCAGCTGGAGTGGGACTGAGTCCGAATCACACGCCAGGAAAGAGGCAATTCAATGCAGCTCTCTATTACTACCCGCTGAAGTGGTACTGAGCCCCACTCACTCACCAGGAAGGAGCCAATTCAATCCAGACCTCTATTATTACTAGCTGGAGTGGGACTGAGTCCCACTCACACACCAGCTAAGAGGCAATTCAATCCAAGTCTCTATCAATACCAGCTGGAGTGGTTCTGAACCCCACTCACACACCAGGAAAGAGCCAATTCAATCCAGGTCTATATTAATACCAGCTGGAGTGGAACTGAGCCCCACTCAATCACCAGGGAGGAGGCAATTCAATCCAGAACTCTATTAATACCAGCTGGAGAGGTACTGAGTCCCACTCACTCACCAGGAAGGTGTCAATTCTATCCAGACCTCTATTAATACCAGCTGAAGTGGTACTGAGCAACACTCACACATCAGGAATGTGCCAATTCTATCCAGACCTCTATTAATACCAGCTGGAGTGGTACTGAGCCCCACTCACTCACCAGGAATGAGCCAATTCAATCCAGACCTCTATTAATACCAGCTGGAGTGGTACTGAGTCCCACTCAAACACCAGGAAAGAGCCAAATCAATCCAGACCTCTATTAATACCAGCTGGAGTGGTAATGAGTGCCAGTCACACACCAGGAAAGAGGCAATTCAATCCAGGCGTCGATAAATACCATCTGGAGTGTGACTGAGCCCCACGCATACACCAGGAAAGAGCCAAATCAATCCAGACCTCTATTAACCCCAGCTGGAGTGGTACCAAGACCCACTCAAACACCAGGAAATAGCCAAATCAATCCAGACCTCTATTAATACCAGCTGGAGTGGCACTGAGTCCCACTCACATGCCAGGAAAGAGCCAATTCAATCCAGACCTCTATTAATACCAGCTGGAGAGGTACTGATCCCCACTCACACACCAGGAAAGAGGAAATTCAATCCAGATCTATATTAATACCAGCTGGAGTGGTACTGATCCCCACTCACACACCAGGAAGGAGCCAATTCAATCCAGACCTCTATTAATACCAGCTGGAGTGATACTGAGCCCCACTGACTCACCAGGAAGGGGCCAATTCAATCCAGACCTATATTAATACCAGCTGGAGTGGTACTGAGTCCCACACACAGACAAGTTAAGAGGCAATTCAATCCAGTTCTCTATTAATACCAGCTGCAGTGGTACTGACCCCACTCACACACCAGGAAGGAGCCAATTCAATCCAGACCTCTATTAATACCAGCTGGAGTGGTACTGAGCCCCACTGACTCACCAGGAAGGAGCCAATTCAATCCAGACCTCTATTAATACCAGCTGGAGTGGTACTGAGTCCCACGCACACACACAAGTTAAGAGGCAAATCAATCCAGTTCTCTATTAATACCAGCTGGAGTGGTACTGAGCCCCACTGACTCACCAGGAAGGAGCCAATTCAATCCAGGCCTCTATTAATACCAGCTGGAGTGGAACGGAGCCCCACTCACCCACCAGGAAGGAGCCAATTCAATCCAGACCTCTATTAATACCAGCTGGAGTGGTACTGAGTCCCAGTCACACACCAGGAAAGAGGCAATTCAATCCAGGCCTCGATAAATACCAGCTGGAGTGGTACTGAGTCCCACTCACACACCAGGAAAGAGTCAATTCAAACCAGGCATCTATTAACACCAGCTGGAGTGGTACCGAGACCCACTCACACACCAGGAAAGATACAATGAAATCCAGGTATTTATTAATGCCAGCTGGAGTGGTACTGAGTCCCACTCACACACCAGTAAAGAGAAATATCAATCCACACCTCTATAAATACCAGCTGCAGTGTTACCGAGTCCCACTCAAACACCAGGAAAGAGCCAAATCAATCCAGACGTCTATTAATACCACCTGGAGTGGCACTGAGTCCCACTCAAACACCAGGAAAGAGGCAATTCAATCCACACCTCGATAAATACCAGCTGGAGTGGTACTGAGTCCCAATCACACGCCAGGAAGGTGCCAATTCAATCCAGACCTCTATTAATACCAGCTGGAGTGGTACTGAGCCCCACTCACACACCAGGAAGGAGCCAATTCAAACCAGACCTCTATTAATACCAGCTGGAGTGGTAATGAGTCCCAGTCACACACCAGGAAACAGGCAATTCAATCCAGGCCTCGATAAATACCAGCTGGAGTGGGACTGAGCCCCACGCATACACCAGGAAAGAGCCAAATCAATCCAGACCTCTATTAACCCCAGCTGGAGTGGTACCAAGACCCACTCAAACACCAGGAAATAGCCAAATCAATCCAGACATCTATTAATACCAGCTGGAGAGGCACTGAGTCCCACTCACATGCCAGGAAAGAGCCAATTCAATCCAGACCTCAATTAATACCAGCTGGAGAGGTACTGATCCCCACTCACACACCAGGAAAGAGGCAATTCAATCCAGATCTATATTAATACCAGCTGGAGTGGTACTGATCCCCCACTCACACACCAGGAAGGAGCCAATTCAATCCAGACCTCCATTAATACCAGCTGGAGTGGTACTGAGCACCACTGACTCACCAGGAAGGAGCCAATTCAATCCAGACCTCTATTAATACTAGCTGGAGTGGTACTGAGTCCCACACACACACAAGTTAAGAGGCAATTCAATCCAGTTCTCTATCAATACCAGCTGGAGTGGTACTGAACCCCACTCACACACCAAGAAAGAGCCAATTCAATCCAAGTCTCTATTAATACCAGCTGGAGTGGTACTGAGTCCCAAACAGACACCAGGAAAGCGTCAATTAAATCCAGGTCTCTATTAATACCAGCTGGAGTGGCACTGAGTCCCACTCACTCACCAGTAAAAAGTCAATTCAATCCAGACCTCCTATTAACACCAGCTGGAGAGGTACTGAGTCCCACTCACTCACCAGGATAGAGAAATATCAATCCACAGCTCTATAAATACCAGCTGCAGTGTTACCGAGATCCAATCACACACCAGGAAAGAGGCAATTTAATCCAGGCCTCGATAAATACCAGCTGGAGTGGGACTGAGCCCCACTCACACACCAGGAAAGAGCCAATTCAATGCAGACCTCTATTAATACCAGCTGGAGTGGTACCGAGACCCAATCACACACCAAGAAAGAGGAAATTAAATCCAGGCCTCTATTAATACCAGCTGGAGTGCTACTGAGTCCCAGTCACACACCAGGAAAGAGGCAATTTAATCCAGGCCTCTATTAATACGAGCTGGAGTGGTACTGAGTCCCACTCATACACCAGGAAAGAGCCAATTCAATCCAGGCCTCTATAAATACCAGTTGAAGTGGTACTGAGTCCCACTCACACACCAGTAAAGCGCCAATTCAATCCAGATCTCTATTAACACCAGCTGGAGTGGTACCGAGACCCAATGACACACCAGGAAAGTGGCAATAAAATCCAGGTCTCTACTAATACCATCTGGAGTGGTACTGAGTCCCACTCACACACCAGGAAAGAAAAATATCGATCCACACCTCTATAAATACCAGTTGCAGTGTTGCCGAGTCCCACTCACACACCAGGAAAGAGTCAATTCAATCCTGGCCTCTATTAATACAAGCTGGAGTGGTACTGAGTCTCACTCACACACCAGGAAAGAGCCAATTCAATCCAGGCCTCTATAAATACCAGCTGAAGTGGTACTGAGCCCCACTCACACACCAGGAAAGAGCCAATTCAATCCAGGCCACTATTAATACCAGCTGGAGTGGTACTGAGCCCCAGTCACGTACCAGGAAAGAGCCAAGTCAGTCCAGGCCTCTATTCATCCCAGCTGGAGTGGAACTGAGTCCCCCCCACACAGCAGGAAAGAGTCAATTCAATCCAGGCCTCTATAAATACCATCTGAAGTGGTACTGAGCCCACTCACACACCAGGAAAGAGCCAAATCAATCCAGGTCTCTATTATTACCAGCTGGAGTGGTACTGAGCCCCTGTCACGCACCAGGAAAGAGTCAATTCAATCCAGGCCTCTATTAATACCAGCTGGAGAGGAACTGAGTCCCACTCACACACCAGGAAAGAGTCAATTCAATCCAGACCTCTATTAATACCAGCTGGAGTGGACCTGTGTCCCTCTCACACACCAGGAAAGAGTCAAATCAATCCAGGCCTCTATTAATACCAGCTGGAGTGGAACTCAGTCTCACACACACACCAGGAAAGAGTCAATTCAATCCAGACCTCTTTTACTACCAGCTGGAGTGGGATTGAGTCCCACTCTCACACACCAGGAAAGAGTCAAATCAATCCAGACCTCTATTAATAGCAGCTGGAGTGGTACTGAGTCTCACTCACTCACCAGGAAAGAGTCAATTCAATCCAGACCTCTATTAATACCAGCTGGAGTGGGACTGAGCCCCATTCACTCACCAGGATGGAGCCAATTCAATCCAGACCTCTATTCATACCAGCTGGAGTGGTACTGAGTCTCACTCACTCACCAGGAAAGAGGCAATTCAATCCAGGTCTCTATTAATACAAGCTGGAGTGGTACTGAGCCCCAGTCGCTCACCAGGATGGAGCCAATTCAATCCAGATCTCTATTAATACCAGCTGGAGTGGTACTGAGTCCCACTCACACACCAGGAAAGAGAAATATCAATCCACACCTCTAGAAATACCAGCTGGAGTGTTACCGAGTCCCACTCACACACTAGGAACGAGGCAATTAAATCCAGGCCTCTATTTCTCGCGACTGGAATGGGACTGACCCCCACTCACACACCAGGAAGGAGCCAAATCAATCCAGATCACTATAAATACCAGCTGGAGTGGTACTGAGTGCCACTCACACACCAGGAAAGAGGCAATTGAATCCAGATCTATATTAATACCAGCTGGAGTGGTACTGAGCCCCACTCACTCACCAGGAAGGAGCCAATTCAATCCGCACCTCTTAATACCAGCTGGAGTGGTGCTGAGTCACACTCACACACAAGGAGAGAGCCAATTCAAACCTGGCTTCTATCAATAACAGGAGGAGTGGTATTGAGTACCAGTCACACACCAGCAAAGAGCGAATTCTATCCAGACCTCTATTAATACCAGCTGGAGTGGTACTTAGCCCAACTCACACACCAGGAAAGAGCCAATTCAATATAGGCCTCTATTAATACCAGCTGGAGTGGTACTGAGTCACACTCACACACAAGGAAAGAGCCAATTCAATCCAGACCTCTATTAATACCAGCTGGAGTGGTACTGAGCACCACTCACTCAACAGGAAGGAGCCAATTCAATCCAGACCTCTATTAATACCAGCTGGAGTGGTACTGAGTCCCACTCAAACACCAGGAAAGAGCCAAATCAATCGAGACCTCTATTAATACCAGCTGGAGTGGCACTGAGTCCCACTCAAACACCAGGAAAGAGGCAATTAAATCCAGGTCTCTATTAATACCAGCTGGAGTGGTACTGAGTCCCACTCACACACCAGCAAAGAGAAATATCATTCCACACCTCTATAATTAACAGCTGGAGTGTTACCGAGTCCCACTCACACACCAGGAAAGAGGCAATTAAAGCCAGGCCTCTATTAATACCAGCTGGAGTGGTACTGAGTCTCACTCACACACCACGGAAGAGCCAATTCAATCCAGGCCTCTATTAATACCAGCTGGAGTGGTACCGAGTCCCACTCACACACCAGGAAAGAGCCTATTCAATCTTCGTCTCTATTAATACCAGCTGGAGTGGACCTGAGTCCCACTCACACACCAGGAAAGAGTCAATTCAATCCAGATCTCTATTAGTAACAGCTGGAGTGGAACTGAGTCCCACACACACATCAGGAAAAGTCAATTCAAACCAGGCCTCTATTAATACCAGCTGGAGTGGAACTGAGTCCCACTCACACACCAGGAAAGAGCTAATTCAATCCAGACCTCTATTAGTAACAGCTGGAGTGGAACTGAGTCCCACTCACACACCAGGAAAGAGCCAATTCAATCCAGACCTCTTAATACCAGCTGGAGTGGGACTGAGCCCCACTCACTCACCAGGAAGGAGCCAATCCAATCCAGACCTCTAAATACCAGCTGGAGTGGAACTGAGCCCCACTCACTCACCAGGAAGGAGCCAATTCAATCCAGACCTCTTAATACCAGCTGGAGTGGGACTGGGCCCCACTCACTCACCAGGAATGTGCCAATTCAAGCCAGACCTCTATTAACACCAGCTGGAGTGGTACTGAGTCCCACTCACACACAAGGATAGAGAAATATCAATCCACAGCTCTATAAATACCAGCTGCAGTGGTACCGAGCCCCAATCACACACCAGGAAAGAGGCAATTAAATCCAGGCCTCTATTAATACCAGCTGGAGTGGTACTGAGTCCCATTCACACACCAGGAAAGAGGCAATTTAATCCAGGCCTCGATAAATACCAGCTGCAGTGTTACCGAGCCCCAATCACACACCAGGAAAGAGGCAATTAAATCCAGACCTCTATTAACACCAGCTGGAGTGGTACCGAGACCCAATGACACACCAGGAAAGAGGCAATTAAATCCAGGTCTATATTAATACCAGCTGGAGTGGTACTGAGTCCCACTCACACACCAGGAAAGAAAAATATCAATCCACACCTCTATAAATACCAGTTGCAGTGTTACCGAGTCCCACTCACACACCAGGAAAGAGCCAAGTCAGTCCAGGCCTCTATTCATCCCAGCTGGAGTGGAACTGAGTCCCCCACACACAGCAGGAAAGAGTCAATTCAATCCAGGCCTCTATAAATGCCAGCTGAAGTGGTACTGAGCCCCACTCACACACCAGAAAAGAGCCAAATCAATCCAGGTCTCTATTATTACCAGCTGGAGTGGTACTGAGCCCCTGTCACGCACCAGGAAAGAGTCAATTCAATCTAGGCCTCTATTAATACCAGCTGGAGAGGTACTGAGTACTATTCACACACCAGGAAAGAGCCAATTCAATCCAGACCTCTTAATACCAGCTGGAGTGGGACTGAGCCCCACTCACTCACCAGGAAGGAGCCAATCCAATCCAGACCTCTAAATACCAGCTGGAGTGGAACTGAGCCCCACTCACTCACCAGGAAGGAGCCAATTCAATCCAGACCTCTTAATACCAGCTGGAGTGGGACTGGGCCCCACTCACTCACCAGGAATGTGCCAATTCAAGCCAGACCTCTATTAACACCAGCTGGAGTGGTACTGAGTCCCACTCACACACAAGGATAGAGAAATATCAATCCACAGCTCTATAAATACCAGCTGCAGTGGTACCGAGCCCCAATCACACACCAGGAAAGAGGCAATTAAATCCAGGCCTCTATTAATACCAGCTGGAGTGGTACTGAGTCCCATTCACACACCAGGAAAGAGGCAATTTAATCCAGGCCTCGATAAATACCAGCTGCAGTGTTACCGAGCCCCAATCACACACCAGGAAAGAGGCAATTAAATCCAGACCTCTATTAACACCAGCTGGAGTGGTACCGAGACCCAATGACACACCAGGAAAGAGGCAATTAAATCCAGGTCTATATTAATACCAGCTGGAGTGGTACTGAGTCCCACTCACACACCAGGAAAGAAAAATATCAATCCACACCTCTATAAATACCAGTTGCAGTGTTACCGAGTCCCACTCACACACCAGGAAAGAGCCAAGTCAGTCCAGGCCTCTATTCATCCCAGCTGGAGTGGAACTGAGTCCCCCACACACAGCAGGAAAGAGTCAATTCAATCCAGGCCTCTATAAATGCCAGCTGAAGTGGTACTGAGCCCCACTCACACACCAGAAAAGAGCCAAATCAATCCAGGTCTCTATTATTACCAGCTGGAGTGGTACTGAGCCCCTGTCACGCACCAGGAAAGAGTCAATTCAATCTAGGCCTCTATTAATACCAGCTGGAGAGGTACTGAGTACTATTCACACACCAGGAAAGAGTCAATTCAATCCAGACCTCTATTAATACCAGCTGGAGTGGACCTGTGTCGCTCTCACACACCAGGAAAGAGTCAAATCAATCCAGGCCTCTTTCAATACCAGCTGGTGTGGCACTGAGTTCCACTCTCACAGACCAGGAAAGAGGCAATTCAATCCAGACCTCTATTAATATCAGCGGGATTGGAACTGAGTCCCACTCACACACCAGGAAAGAGGCAATTCAATCCAGACCTCGATTAATACCAGCTGGAGTGGACCTGAGTCCCACTCACACACCAGGAAAGAGTCAATTCAATCCAGACCTCTATTAATACCACCTGGAGTCGTACTGAGCCCCACTCATTCACCAGGATGGAGCCAATCCAATCCAGACCTCTATTAATACCAGCTGCAGTGGTACTGAGCCCCACTCACTCACCAGGAAAGACTCAATTCAATCCAGACCTCTATTAATACCAGCTGGAGTGGTACTGAGCACCACTCACTCAACAGGAAGGAGCCAATTCAATCCAGACCTCTATTAATACCAGCTGGAGTGGTACTGAGTCCCACTCAAACACCAGGAAAGAGCCAAATCAATCGAGACCTCTATTAATACCAGCTGGAGTGGCACTGAGTCCCACTCAAACACCAGGAAAGAGGCAATTAAATCCAGGTCTCTATTAATACCAGCTGGAGTGGTACTGAGTCCCACTCACACACCAGCAAAGAGAAATATCATTCCACACCTCTATAATTAACAGCTGGAGTGTTACCGAGTCCCACTCACACACCAGGAAAGAGGCAATTAAAGCCAGGCCTCTATTAATACCAGCTGGAGTGGTACTGAGTCTCACTCACACACCACGGAAGAGCCAATTCAATCCAGGCCTCTATTAATACCAGCTGGAGTGGTACCGAGTCCCACTCACACACCAGGAAAGAGCCTATTCAATCTTCGTCTCTATTAATACCAGCTGGAGTGGACCTGAGTCCCACTCACACACCAGGAAAGAGTCAATTCAATCCAGATCTCTATTAGTAACAGCTGGAGTGGAACTGAGTCCCACACACACATCAGGAAAAGTCAATTCAAACCAGGCCTCTATTAATACCAGCTGGAGTGGAACTGAGTCCCACTCACACACCAGGAAAGAGCTAATTCAATCCAGACCTCTATTAGTAACAGCTGGAGTGGAACTGAGTCCCACTCACACACCAGGAAAGAGCCAATTCAATCCAGACCTCTTAATACCAGCTGGAGTGGGACTGAGCCCCACTCACTCACCAGGAAGGAGCCAATCCAATCCAGACCTCTAAATACCAGCTGGAGTGGAACTGAGCCCCACTCACTCACCAGGAAGGAGCCAATTCAATCCAGACCTCTTAATACCAGCTGGAGTGGGACTGGGCCCCACTCACTCACCAGGAATGTGCCAATTCAAGCCAGACCTCTATTAACACCAGCTGGAGTGGTACTGAGTCCCACTCACACACAAGGATAGAGAAATATCAATCCACAGCTCTATAAATACCAGCTGCAGTGGTACCGAGCCCCAATCACACACCAGGAAAGAGGCAATTAAATCCAGGCCTCTATTAATACCAGCTGGAGTGGTACTGAGTCCCATTCACACACCAGGAAAGAGGCAATTTAATCCAGGCCTCGATAAATACCAGCTGCAGTGTTACCGAGCCCCAATCACACACCAGGAAAGAGGCAATTAAATCCAGACCTCTATTAACACCAGCTGGAGTGGTACCGAGACCCAATGACACACCAGGAAAGAGGCAATTAAATCCAGGTCTATATTAATACCAGCTGGAGTGGTACTGAGTCCCACTCACACACCAGGAAAGAAAAATATCAATCCACACCTCTATAAATACCAGTTGCAGTGTTACCGAGTCCCACTCACACACCAGGAAAGAGCCAAGTCAGTCCAGGCCTCTATTCATCCCAGCTGGAGTGGAACTGAGTCCCCCACACACAGCAGGAAAGAGTCAATTCAATCCAGGCCTCTATAAATGCCAGCTGAAGTGGTACTGAGCCCCACTCACACACCAGAAAAGAGCCAAATCAATCCAGGTCTCTATTATTACCAGCTGGAGTGGTACTGAGCCCCTGTCACGCACCAGGAAAGAGTCAATTCAATCTAGGCCTCTATTAATACCAGCTGGAGAGGTACTGAGTACTATTCACACACCAGGAAAGAGTCAATTCAATCCAGACCTCTATTAATACCAGCTGGAGTGGACCTGTGTCGCTCTCACACACCAGGAAAGAGTCAAATCAATCCAGGCCTCTTTCAATACCAGCTGGAGTGGCACTGAGTTCCACTCTCACAGACCAGGAAAGAGGCAATTCAATCCAGACCTCTATTAATATCAGCGGGATTGGAACTGAGTCCCACTCACACACCAGGAAAGAGGCAATTCAATCCAGACCTCGATTAATACCAGCTGGAGTGGACCTGAGTCCCACTCACACACCAGGAAAGAGTCAATTCAATCCAGACCTCTATTAATACCACCTGGAGTCGTACTGAGCCCCACTCATTCACCAGGATGGAGCCAATCCAATCCAGACCTCTATTAATACCAGCTGCAGTGGTACTGAGCCCCACTCACTCACCAGGAAAGACTCAATTCAATCCAGACCTCTATTAATACCAGCTGGAGTGGGACTGAGCCCCATTCACTCACCAGAATGGAGCCAATTCAATCCAGACCTCTATTAATACCAGCTGGAGTGGTACTGAGTCTCACACACTCACCAGGAAAGAGGCAATTCAATCCAGGACTCTATTAATACAAGCTGGAGTGGTACTGAGCCTCACTCACTCACCAGGATGGAGCCAATTCAATCCAGACCTCTATTAATACCAGCTGGAGTGGTACTGAGTCCCACTCACAGACCAGGAAAGTGAAATATCAATCCACACCTCTAGAAATACCAGCTGGAGTGTTACCGAGTCCCACTCACACACCAGGAAAGAGGCAATTAAATCCAGGCCTCTATTTATAGCGACTGGAGTGGGACTGACCCCACTCACACACCAGGAAAGAGCCAAATCAATCCAGATCTCTATAAATACCAGCTGGAGTGGTACTGAGTGCCACTCACACACCAGGAAAGAGCCAATTCAATCCAGACCTCTTTTAATAACAGCTGGAGTGGTACAGAGGCCCACTCACTCACCAGGAAGGGGCCAATTCAATCCAGACCTCTATTAATACCAGCTGGAGTGGTACTGAGCGCCACTCACTCACGAGGAAGGAGCCAATTCAATCCAGACCTCTATTAATACCAGCTGGAGTGGTACTGAGTCACACTCACACACCAGGAAAGAGCTAATTCAATCCGCACCTCTTAATACCAGCTGGAGTGGTACTGAGTCACACTCACACACAAGGAGAGAGCCAATTCAATCCAGGCTTCTATCAATACCAGCAGGAGTGGTATTGAGTGCCACTCACACACCAGCAAAGAGCGAATTCAATCCAGACCTCTATTAATACCAGCTGGAGTGGTACTGAGCCCCTGTCAAGCACCAGGAAAGAGTCAATTCAATCTAGGCCTCTATTAATACCAGCTGGAGAGGTACTGAGTACCATTCACACACCAGGAAAGAGTCAATTCAATCCAGACCTCTATTAATACCAGCTGGAGTGGGACTGAGTTCCACTCTCACACACCAGGAAAGAGGCAATTCAATCCAGGCCTCTATTAATATCAGCGGGATTGGAACTGAGTCCCACTCACACACCAGGAAAGAAAAATATCAATCCACACCTCTATAAATACCAGTTGCAGTGTTACCGAGTCCCACTCACACACCAGGAAAGAGCCAAGTCAGTCCAGGCCTCTATTCATCCCAGCTGGAGTGGAACTGAGTCCCCCACACACAGCAGGAAAGAGTCAATTCAATCCAGGCCTCTATAAATGCCAGCTGAAGTGGTACTGAGTCCCACTCACACACCAGAAAAGAGCCAAATCAATCCAGGTCTCTATTATTACCAGCTGGAGTGGTACTGAGCCCCTGTCACGCACCAGGAAAGAGTCAATTCAATCTAGGCCTCTATTAATACCAGCTGGAGAGGTACTGAGTACTATTCACACACCAGGAAAGAGTCAATTCAATCCAGACCTCTATTAATACCAGCTGGAGTGGACCTGTGTCGCTCTCACACACCAGGAAAGAGTCAAATCAATCCAGGCCTCTTTCAATACCAGCTGGAGTGGCACTGAGTTCCACTCTCACAGACCAGGAAAGAGGCAATTCAATCCAGACCTCTATTAATATCAGCGGGATTGGAACTGAGTCCCACTCACACACCAGGAAAGAGGCAATTCAATCCAGACCTCGATTAATACCAGCTGGAGTGGACCTGAGTCCCACTCACACACCAGGAAAGAGTCAATTCAATCCAGACCTCTATTAATACCACCTGGAGTCGTACTGAGCCCCACTCATTCACCAGGATGGAGCCAATCCAATCCAGACCTCTATTAATACCAGCTGCAGTGGTACTGAGCCCCACTCACTCACCAGGAAAGACTCAATTCAATCCAGACCTCTATTAATACCAGCTGGAGTGGGACTGAGCCCCATTCACTCACCAGAATGGAGCCAATTCAATCCAGACCTCTATTAATACCAGCTGGAGTGGTACTGAGTCTCACACACTCACCAGGAAAGAGGCAATTCAATCCAGGACTCTATTAATACAAGCTGGAGTGGTACTGAGCCTCACTCACTCACCAGGATGGAGCCAATTCAATCCAGACCTCTATTAATACCAGCTGGAGTGGTACTGAGTCCCACTCACAGACCAGGAAAGTGAAATATCAATCCACACCTCTAGAAATACCAGCTGGAGTGTTACCGAGTCCCACTCACACACCAGGAAAGAGGCAATTAAATCCAGGCCTCTATTTATAGCGACTGGAGTGGGACTGACCCCACTCACACACCAGGAAAGAGCCAAATCAATCCAGATCTCTATAAATACCAGCTGGAGTGGTACTGAGTGCCACTCACACACCAGGAAAGAGCCAATTCAATCCAGACCTCTTTTAATAACAGCTGGAGTGGTACAGAGGCCCACTCACTCACCAGGAAGGGGCCAATTCAATCCAGACCTCTATTAATACCAGCTGGAGTGGTACTGAGCGCCACTCACTCACGAGGAAGGAGCCAATTCAATCCAGACCTCTATTAATACCAGCTGGAGTGGTACTGAGTCACACTCACACACCAGGAAAGAGCTAATTCAATCCGCACCTCTTAATACCAGCTGGAGTGGTACTGAGTCACACTCACACACAAGGAGAGAGCCAATTCAATCCAGGCTTCTATCAATACCAGCAGGAGTGGTATTGAGTGCCACTCACACACCAGCAAAGAGCGAATTCAATCCAGACCTCTATTAATACCAGCTGGAGTGGTACTGAGCCCCTGTCAAGCACCAGGAAAGAGTCAATTCAATCTAGGCCTCTATTAATACCAGCTGGAGAGGTACTGAGTACCATTCACACACCAGGAAAGAGTCAATTCAATCCAGACCTCGATTAATACCAGCTGGAGTGGGACTGAGTTCCACTCTCACACACCAGGAAAGAGGCAATTCAATCCAGGCCTCTATTAATATCAGCGGGATTGGAACTGAGTCCCACTCACACACCAGGAAAGAGGCAATTCAATCCAGACCTCGATTAATACCAGCTGGAGTGGACCTGAGTCCCACTCACACACCAGGAAAGAGTCAATTCAATCCAGACCTCTATTAATATCAGCCGGATTGGTACTGAGTCCCACTCACACACCAGGAAAGAGTCAATTCAATCCAGACCTCTATTAATACCAGCTGGAGTGGTACTGAGCCCCACTCATTCACCAGGATGGAGCCAATCCAATCCACACCTCTATTAATACCAGCTGGAGTGGGCCTGAGCCCCACTCACACACCAGGAAAGAGCCAATTCAATCCAGACCTCTATAAATACCAGCTGGAGTGGTACTGAGTGCCACTCACACACCAGGAAAGAGCCAATTCAATCCAGACCTCTTTTAATAACAGCTGGAGTGGCACTGAGCCCCACTCACTCACCAGGAAGGGGCCAATTCAATCCAGACCTCTATTAATACCTGCTGGAGTGGTACTGAGCGCCACTCACTCACGAGGAAGGAGCCAATTCAATCCAGACCTCTATTAATACCAGCTGGAGTGGGACTGAGTTCCACTCTCACACACCAGGAAAGAGCCAATTCAATCCAGACCTCTATTAATACCAGCTGGAGTGGTACTGAGTTCCACTCTCACACACCAGGAAAGAGGCAATTCAATCCAGGCCTCTATTAATATCAGCGGGATTGGAACTGAGTCCCACTCACACACCAGGAAAGAGGCAATTCAATCCAGACCTCGATTAATACCAGCTGGAGTGGACCTGAGTCCCACTCACACACCAGGAAAGAGTCAATTCAATCCAGACCTCTATTAATATCAGCCGCATTGGTACTGAGTCCCACTCACACACCAGGAAAGAGTCAATTCAATCCAGACCTCTATTAATACCAGCTGGAGTGGTACTGAGCCCCACTCATTCACCAGGATAGAGAAATATCAATCCACAGCTCTATAAATACCAGCTGCAGTGTTACCGAGCCCCAATCACACACCAGGAAAGAGGCAATTTAATCCAGGCCTCGATAAATACCAGCTGGAGTGGGACTGAGCCCCACTCACACACCAGGAAAGAGCCAATTCAATGCAGACCTCTATTAACCCCAGCTGGAGTGGTACCGAGACCCAATCACACACCAACAAAGAGGAAATTAAATCCAGGCCTCTATTAATACCAGCTGGAGTGCTACTGAGTCCCAGTCACACACCAGGAAAGAGGCAATTTAATCCAGGCCTCTATTAATACGAGCTGGAGTGGTACTGAGTCCCACTCACACACCAGGAAAGAGCCAATTCAATCCTGGCCTCTATAAATACCAGTTGAAGTGGTACTGAGTCCCACTCACACACCAGTAAAGCGCCAATTCAATCCAGATCTCTATTAACACCAGCTGGAGTGGTACCGAGACCCAATGACACACCAGGAAAGTGGCAATAAAATCCAGGTCTCTACTAATACCAGCTGGAGTGGTACTGAGTCCCACTCACACACCAGGAAAGAAAAATATCAATCCACACCTCTATAAATACCAGTTGCAGTGTTGCCGAGTCCCACTCACACACCAGGAAAGAGTCAATTCAATCCTGGCCTCTATTAATACAAGCTGGAGTGGTACTGAGTCTCACTCACACACCAGGAAAGAGCCAATTCAATCCAGGCCTCTATAAATACCAGCTGAAGTGGTACTGAGCCCCACTCACACACCAGGAAAGAGCCAATTCAATCCAGGCCACTATTAATACCAGCTGGAGTGGTACTGAGCCCCAGTCACGTACCAGGAAAGAGCCAAGTCAGTCCAGGCCTCTATTCATCCCAGCTGGAGTGGAACTGAGTCCCCCCCACACAGCAGGAAAGAGTCAATTCAATCCAGGCCTCTATAAATACCAGCTGAAGTGGTACTGAGCCCACTCACACACCAGGAAAGAGCCAAATCAATCCAGGTCTCTATTATTACCAGCTGGAGTGGTACTGAGCCCCTGTCACGCACCAGGAAAGAGTCAATTCAATCCAGGCCTCTATTAATACCAGCTGGAGAGGAACTGAGTCCCACTCACACACCAGGAAAGAGTCAATTCAATCCAGACCTCTATTAATACCAGCTGGAGTGGACCTGTGTCCCTCTCACACACCAGGAAAGAGTCAAATCAATCCAGGCCTCTATTAATACCAGCTGGAGTGGAACTCAGTCTCACACACACACCAGGAAAGAGTCAATTCAATCCAGACCTCTTTTACTACCAGCTGGAGTGGGATTGAGTCCCACTCTCACACACCAGGAAAGAGTCAAATCAATCCAGACCTCTATTAATAGCAGCTGGAGTGGTACTGAGTCTCACTCACTCACCAGGAAAGAGTCAATTCAATCCAGACCTCTATTAATACCAGCTGGAGTGGGACTGAGCCCCATTCACTCACCAGGATGGAGCCAATTCAATCCAGACCTCTATTCATACCAGCTGGAGTGGTACTGAGTCTCACTCACTCACCAGGAAAGAGGCAATTCAATCCAGGTCTCTATTAATACAAGCTGGAGTGGTACTGAGCCCCACTCGCTCACCAGGATGGAGCCAATTCAATCCAGATCTCTATTAATACCAGCTGGAGTGGTACTGAGTCCCACTCACACACCAGGAAAGAGAAATATCAATCCACACCTCTAGAAATACCAGCTGGAGTGTTACCGAGTCCCACTCACACACTAGGAACGAGGCAATTAAATCCAAGCCTCTATTTCTCGCGACTGGAATGGGACTGACCCCCACTCACACACCAGGAAGGAGCCAAATCAATCCAGATCACTATAAATACCAGCTGGAGTGGTACTGAGTGCCACTCACACACCAGGAAAGAGGCAATTGAATCCAGATCTATATTAATACCAGCTGGAGTGGTACTGAGCCCCACTCACTCACCAGGAAGGAGCCAATTCAATCCGCACCTCTTAATACCAGCTGGAGTGGTGCTGAGTCACACTCACACACAAGGAGAGAGCCAATTCAAACCTGGCTTCTATCAATAACAGGAGGAGTGGTATTGAGTACCAGTCACACACCAGCAAAGAGCGAATTCTATCCAGACCTCTATTAATACCAGCTGGAGTGGTACTTAGCCCAACTCACACACCAGGAAAGAGCCAATTCAATATAGGCCTCTATTAATACCAGCTGGAGTGGTACTGAGTCACACTCACACACAAGGAAAGAGCCAATTCAATCCAGACCTCTATTAATACCAGCTGGAGTGGTACTGAGCACCACTCACTCAACAGGAAGGAGCCAATTCAATCCAGACCTCTATTAATACCAGCTGGAGTGGTACTGAGTCCCACTCAAACACCAGGAAAGAGCCAAATCAATCGAGACCTCTATTAATACCAGCTGGAGTGGCACTGAGTCCCACTCAAACACCAGGAAAGAGGCAATTAAATCCAGGTCTCTATTAATACCAGCTGGAGTGGTACTGAGTCCCACTCACACACCAGCAAAGAGAAATATCATTCCACACCTCTATAATTAACAGCTGGAGTGTTACCGAGTCCCACTCACACACCAGGAAAGAGGCAATTAAAGCCAGGCCTCTATTAATACCAGCTGGAGTGGTACTGAGTCTCACTCACACACCACGGAAGAGCCAATTCAATCCAGGCCTCTATTAATACCAGCTGGAGTGGTACCGAGTCCCACTCACACACCAGGAAAGAGCCTATTCAATCTTCGTCTCTATTAATACCAGCTGGAGTGGACCTGAGTCCCACTCACACACCAGGAAAGAGTCAATTCAATCCAGATCTCTATTAGTAACAGCTGGAGTGGAACTGAGTCCCACGCACACATCAGGAAAAGTCAATTCAAACCAGGCCTCTATTAATACCAGCTGGAGTGGAACTGAGTCCCACTCACACACCAGGAAAGAGCTAATTCAATCCAGACCTCTATTAGTAACAGCTGGAGTGGAACTGAGTCCCACTCACACACCAGGAAAGAGCCAATTCAATCCAGACCTCTTAATACCAGCTGGAGTGGGACTGAGCCCCACTCACTCACCAGGAAGGAGCCAATCCAATCCAGACCTCTAAATACCAGCTGGAGTGGAACTGAGCCCCACTCACTCACCAGGAAGGAGCCAATTCAATCCAGACCTCTTAATACCAGCTGGAGTGGGACTGGGCCCCACTCACTCACCAGGAATGTGCCAATTCAAGCCAGACCTCTATTAACACCAGCTGGAGTGGTACTGAGTCCCACTCACACACAAGGATAGAGAAATATCAATCCACAGCTCTATAAATACCAGCTGCAGTGGTACCGAGCCCCAATCACACACCAGGAAAGAGGCAATTAAATCCAGGCCTCTATTAATACCAGCTGGAGTGGTACTGAGTCCCATTCACACACCAGGAAAGAGGCAATTTAATCCAGGCCTCGATAAATACCAGCTGCAGTGTTACCGAGCCCCAATCACACACCAGGAAAGAGGCAATTAAATCCAGACCTCTATTAACACCAGCTGGAGTGGTACCGAGACCCAATGACACACCAGGAAAGAGGCAATTAAATCCAGGTCTATATTAATACCAGCTGGAGTGGTACTGAGTCCCACTCACACACCAGGAAAGAAAAATATCAATCCACACCTCTATAAATACCAGTTGCAGTGTTACCGAGTCCCACTCACACACCAGGAAAGAGCCAAGTCAGTCCAGGCCTCTATTCATCCCAGCTGGAGTGGAACTGAGTCCCCCACACACAGCAGGAAAGAGTCAATTCAATCCAGGCCTCTATAAATGCCAGCTGAAGTGGTACTGAGCCCCACTCACACACCAGAAAAGAGCCAAATCAATCCAGGTCTCTATTATTACCAGCTGGAGTGGTACTGAGCCCCTGTCACGCACCAGGAAAGAGTCAATTCAATCTAGGCCTCTATTAATACCAGCTGGAGAGGTACTGAGTACTATTCACACACCAGGAAAGAGTCAATTCAATCCAGACCTCTATTAATACCAGCTGGAGTGGACCTGTGTCGCTCTCACACACCAGGAAAGAGTCAAATCAATCCAGGCCTCTTTCAATACCAGTTGGAGTGGGACTGAGTTCCACTCTCACAGACCAGGAAAAGGCAATTCAATCCAGACCTCTATTAATATCAGCGGGATTGGAACTGAGTCCCACTCACACACCAGGAAAGAGGCAATTCAATCCAGACCTCGATTAATACCAGCTGGAGTGGACCTGAGTCCCACTCACACACCAGGAACGATTCAATTCAATCCAGACCTCTATTAATATCAGCCAGATTGGTACTGAGTCCCACTCACACACCAGGAAAGAGTCAATTCAATCCAGACCTCTATTAATACCACCTGGAGTCGTACTGAGCCCCACTCATTCACCAGGATGGAGCCAATCCAATCCAGACCTCTATTAATACCAGCTGCAGTGGTACTGAGCCCCACTCACTCACCAGGAAAGACTCAATTCAATCCAGACCTCTATTAATACCAGCTGGAGAGGGACTGAGCCCCATTCACTCACCAGGATGGAGCCAATTCAATCCAGACCTCTATTAATACCAGCTGGAGTGGTACTGAGTCTCACACACTCACCAGGAAAGAGGCAATTCAATCCAGGACTCTATTAATACAAGCTGGAGTGGTACTGAGCCTCACTCACTCACCAGGATGGAGCCAATTCAATCCAGATCTCTATTAATACCAGCTGGAGTGGTACTGAGTCCCACTCACAGACCAGGAAAGAGAAATATCAATCCACACCTCTAGAAATACCAGCTGGAGTGTTACCGAG
The DNA here is from genome assembly GCF_036365525.1 of Heterodontus francisci. Taxonomy (NCBI): domain Eukaryota; kingdom Metazoa; phylum Chordata; class Chondrichthyes; order Heterodontiformes; family Heterodontidae; genus Heterodontus; species Heterodontus francisci. The sequence continues at coordinate 103,565 of NW_027140501.1, read as the reverse complement.
TCCCACTCACACAACAGGAAAGAGGCAATTAAATCCAGGCCACTATTTATAGCGACTGGAGTGGGACTGACCCCACTCACACACCAGGAAAGAGCCAAATCAATCCAGATCTCTATAAATACCAGCTGGAGTGGTACTGAGTGCCACTCACACACCAGGAAAGAGCCAATTCAATCCAGACCTCTTTTAATAACAGCTGGAGTGGTACAGAGCCCCACTCACTCACCAGGAAGGGGCCAATTCAATCCAGACCTCTATTAATACCAGCTGGAGTGGTACTGAGCGCCACTCACTCACGAGGAAGGAGCCAATTCAATCCAGACCTCTATTAATACCAGCTGGAGTGGTACTGAGTCACACTCACACACCAGGAAAGAGCTAATTCAATCCAGGCTTCTATCAATACCAGCAGGAGTGGTATTGAGTGCCACTCACACACCAGCAAAGAGCGAATTCAATCCAGACCTCTATTAATACCAGCTGGAGTGGTACTGAGCCCCTGTCAAGCACCAGGAAAGAGTCAATTCAATCTAGTCCTCTATTAATACCAGCTGGAGAGGTACTGAGTACCATTCACACACCAGGAAAGAGTCAATTCAATCCAGACCTCTATTAATACCAGCTGGAGTGGGACTGAGTTCCACTCTCACACACCAGGAAAGAGGCAATTCATTCCAGGCCTCTATTAATATCAGCGGGATTGGAACTGAGTCCCACTCACACACCAGGAAAGAGGCAATTCAATCCAGACCTCGATTAATACCAGCTGGAGTGGACCTGAGTCCCACTCACACACCAGGAAAGAGTCAATTCAATCCAGACCTCTATTAATATCAGCCGGATTGGTACTGAGTCCCACTCACACACCAGGAAAGAGTCAATTCAATCCAGACCTCTATTAATACCAGCTGGAGTGGTACTGAGCCCCACTCATTCACCAGGATGGAGCCAATCCAATCCACACCTCTATTAATACCAGCTGGAGTGGGACTGAGCCCCACTCACACACCAGGAAAGAGCCAATTCAATCCAGACCTCTATAAATACCAGCTGGAGTGGTACTGAGTGCCACTCACACACCAGGAAAGAGCCAATTCAATCCAGACCTCTTTTAATAACAGCTGGAGTGGCACTGAGCCCCACTCACTCACCAGGAAGGGGCCAATTCAATCCAGACCTCTATTAATACCTGCTGGAGTGGTACTGAGCGCCACTCACTCACGAGGAAGGAGCCAATTCAATCCAGACCTCTATTAATACCAGCTGGAGTGGTACTGAGTTCCACTCTCACACACCAGGAAAGAGTCAATTCAATCTAGGCCTCTATTAATACCAGCTGGAGAGGTACTGAGCGCCACTCACTCACGAGGAAGGAGCCAATTCAATCCAGACCTCTATTAATACCAGCTGGAGTGGGACTGAGTTCCACTCTCACACACCAGGAAAGAGGCAATTCAATCCAGGCCTCTATTAATATCAGCGGGATTGGAACTGAGTCCCACTCACACACCAGGAAAGAGGCAATTCAATCCAGACCTCGATTAATACCAGCTGGAGTGGACCTGAGTCCCACTCACACACCAGGAAAGAGTCAATTCAATCCAGACCTCTATTAATATCAGCCGGATTGGTACTGAGTCCCACTCACACACCAGGAAAGAGTCAATTCAATCCAGACCTCTATTAATACCAGCTGGAGTGGTACTGAGCCCCACTCATTCACCAGGATGGAGCCAATCCAATCCACACCTCTTTTAATACCAGCTGGAGTGGGACGGAGCCCCACTCACACACCAGGAAAGAGCCAATTCAATCCAGACCTCTATAAATACCAGCTGGAGTGGTACTGAGTGCCACTCACACACCAGGAAAGAGCCAATTCAATCCAGACCTCTTTTAATAACAGCTGGAGTGGCACTGAGCCCCACTCACTCACCAGGAAGGGGCCAATTCAATCCAGACCTCTATTAATACCTGCTGGAGTGGTACTGAGCGCCACTCACTCACGAGGAAGGAGCCAATTCAATCCAGACCTCTATTAATACCAGCTGGAGTGGTACTGAGTCACACTCACACACCAGGAAAGAGCTAATTCAATCCGCACCTCTTAAAACCAGCTGGAGTGGTACTGAGTCACACTCACACACATGGAGAGAGCCAATTCAATCCAGGCTTCTATCAATACCAGCAGGAGTGGTATTGAGTGCCACTCACACACCAGCCAAGAGCGAATTCAATCCAGGCCTCTATTAATACCAGCTGGAGTGGTACTGAGCCCAACTCACACACCAGGAAAGAGCCAATTCAATATAGGCCTCTATTAATACCAGCTGGAGTGGTACTGAGTCACACTCACACACAAGGAAAGAGCCAATTCAATCCAGACCTCTATTAATTCCAGATGGCGCGTACTGAGTCCCACTCACACACCAGCAAAGACTCAAATCAATCCAGACCTCTTATTAACACCAGCCGGAGAGGTACTGAGCCCCACTCACTCACCAGGAAGGTGCCAGTTCAATCCAGACCTCTATTAATACCAGCTGGAGTGGAGCTGAGTCCCACTCACACACCAGGAAAGAGCCAATTCAATCCAGACCTCTTAATACCAGCTGGAGTGGGACTGAGCCCCACTCACTCACCAGGAAGGAGCCAATCCAATCCAGACCTCTAAATACCAGCTGGAGTTGAACTGAGCCCCACTCACTCACCAGGAAGGAGCCACTTCAAGCCAGACCTCTATGAACACCAGCTGGAGTGGTACTGAGTCCCACTCACACACCAGGAAAGAGGCAATTTAATCCAGGCCTCGATAAATACCAGCTGGAGTGGGACTGAGCCCCACTCACACACCAGGAAAGAGCCAATTCAATCCAGACCTCTATAATCCCCAGCTGGAGTGGTACCGAGACCCACTCACACACCAGGAAAGAGACAATTAAAACCAGGTCTCTATTAATACCAGCTGGAGTGGTACTGAGTCCCACTCACACACCAGGATAGAGAAATATCAATCCACAGCTCTATAAATACCAGCTGCAGTGTTACTGAGCCCCAATCACACACCAGGAAAGAGGCAATTAAATCCAGGCCTCTATTAATACCAGCTGGAGTGGTACTGAGTCCCACTCACACACCAGGAAAGAGCCAATTCAATCCAGGCCTCTATAAATCCCAGCTGAAGTGGTACTGAGTCCCACTCACACACCAGGAAAGCGCCAATTCAATCCAGACCTCTATTAACACCAGCTGGAGTGGTACCGAGACCCAATGACACACCAGGGAGGAGGCAATTAAATCCAGGTCTCTATTAATACCAGCTGGAGTGGTACTGAGTCCCACTCACACACCAGGAGAGAAAAATATCAATCCACACCTCTATAGATACCAGTTGCAGTGTTACCGAGTCCCACTCACACACCAGGAAAGAGCCAAGTCAGTCCAGGCCTCTATTCATCCCAGCTGGAGTGGAACTGCGTCCCCCACACACAGCAGGAAAGAGTCAATTCAATCCAGGCCTCTATAAATACCAGCTGAAGTGGTACTGAGCCCCACTCACACACCAGGAAAGAGCCAAATCAATCCAGGTCTCTATTATTACCAGCTGGAGAGGTACTGAGCCCCTGTCACGCACCAGGAAAGTGTCAATTCAATCCAGGCCTCTATTAATACCAGCTGGAGAGGTACTGAGTACCATTCACACACCAGGAAAGAGTCAATTCAATCCAGACCTTTATTAATACCAGCTGGAGTGGACCTGTGTCCCTCTCACACACCAGGAAAGAGTCAAATCAATCCAGGCCTCTATTAATACCAGCTGGAGTGGTACTGAGTCCTGCTCACTCACCAGGAAGGAGCCAAGTCAATCCAGACCACTATTAATACCAGCTGGAGTGGTACTGAGTCCCACTCAAACACCAGGAAAGAGGCAATTCAATCCAGACATCTATTAATACCAGCTGGAGTGGTACTGAGCCCCACTCAAACACCAGGAAAGAGCCAAATCAATCGAGACCTCTATTAATACCAGCTGGAGTGGTACTGAGTCCCACTCACACACCAGCAAAGAGAAATATCATTCCACACCTCTATAATTAACAGCAGGAGTGTTACCGAGTCCCACTCACACACCAGGAAAGAGGCAATTAAAGCCAGGCCTCTATTAATACCAGCTGGAGTGGTACTGAGTCTCAATCACACACCGCGAAAGAGCCAATTCAATCCAGGCCTCTATTAATACCAGCTGGAGTGGTACCGAGTCCCACTCACACACCAGGAAAGAGCCTATTCAATCTTCGTCTCTATTAATACCAGCTGGAGTGGACCTGAGTCCCACTCACACACCAGGAAAGAGTCAATTCAATCCAGATCTCTATTACTAACAGCTGGAGTGGAACTGAGTCCCACACACACACCAGGAAAAGTCAATTCAAACCAGGCCTCTATTAATACCAGCTGGAGTGGAACTGAGTCCCACTCACACACCAGGAAAGAGCTAATTCAATCCAGACCTCTATTAGTAACAGCTGGAGTGGAACTGAGTCCCACTCACACACCAGGAAAGAGCCAATTAAATCCAGAACTCTATTTGTAACATCTGGAGTGGAACTGAGCCCCTCTCATACACCAGGAAAGAGCCAATTCAATCCAGACCTCTTAACACCAGCTGGAGTGGGACTGAGCCCCACTCACTCACCAGGAAGGTGCCAATCCAATCCAGACCTCGATTAATACCAGCTGGAGTGGAACTGAGCCCCACTCACTCACCAGGAAGGAGCCAATTCAATCCAGACCTCTTAATACCAGCTGGAGTGGGACTGGGCCCCACTCACTCACCAGGAATGTGCCAATTCAAGCCAGACCTCTATTAACACCAGCTGGAGTGGTACTGAGTCCCACTCACACACAAGGATAGAGAAATATCAATCCACAGCTCTATAAATACCAGCTGCAGTGGTACCGAGCCCCAATCACACACCAGGAAAGAGGCAATTAAATCCAGGCCTCTATTAATACCAGCTGGAGTGGTACTGAGTCCCAGTCACACACCAGGAAAGAGGCAATTTAATCCAGGCCTCGATAAATACCAGCTGGAGTGGGACTGAGCCCCACTCAGAACACCAGGAAAGAGCCAATTCAATCCATACCTCTATTAACCCCAGCTGAAATGGTACCGAGACCCAATCACACACCAGGAAAGAGACAATTAAATCCAGGTCTCTATTAATACCAGCTGGAGTGGTACTGAGTCCCACTCACACACCAGGATAGAGAAATATCAATCCACAGCTCTATAAATACCAGCTGCAGTGTTACCAAGCCCCAATCACACACCAGGAAATAGGCAATTAAATCCAGACCTCTATTAACACCAGCTGGAGTGGTACCGAGACCCAATGACACACCAGGAAAGAGGCAATTAAATCCAGGTCTCTATTAATACCAGCTGGAGTGGTACTGAGTCCCACTCACACACCAGGAAAGAAAAATATCAATCCACACCTCCATAAATACCAGTTGCAGTGTTACCGAGTCCCACTCACACACCAGGAAAGAGCCAAGTCAGTCCAGGCCTCTATTCATCCCAGCTGGAGTGGAACTGAGTCCCCCACACACAGCAGGAAAGAGTCAATTCAATCCAGGCCTCTATAAATACCAGCTGAAGTGGTACTGAGCCCCACTCACACACCAGGAAAGAGCCAAATCAATCCAGACCACTATTAATACCAGCTGGAGTGGTACTGAGAACCACTCACTCAACAGGAATCAGCCAATTCAATCCAGACCTCTATTAATACCAGCTGGAGTGGGACTGAGTCCTACTCACTCACCAGGAAGGAGCCAAGTCAATCCAGACCATTATTAATACCAGCTGGAGTGGTACTGAGTCCCAGTCACACACCAGGAAAGAGGCAATTTAATCCAGGCCTCGATAAATACCAGCTGGAGTGGGACTGAGCCCCACTCACACACCAGGAAAGAGCCAAATCAATCCAGGTCTCTATTATTACCAGCTGGAGAGGTACTGAGCCCCTGTCACGCACCAGGAAAGTGTCAATTCAATCCAGGCCTCTATTAATACCAGCTGGAGAGGTACTGAGTACCATTCACACAGCAGGAAAGAGTCAATTCAATCCAGACCTTTATTAATACCAGCTGGAGTGGACCTGTGTCCCTCTCACACACCAGGAAAGAGTCAAATCAATCCAGGCCTCTATTAATACCAGCTGGAGTGGTACTGAGTCCTGCTCACTCACCAGGAAGGAGCCAAGTCAATCCAGACCACTATTAATACCAGCTGGAGTGGTACTGAGTCCCACTCAAACACCAGGAAAGAGGCAATTCAATCCAGACATCTATTAATACCAGCTGGAGTGGTACTGAGCCCCACTCAAACACCAGGAAAGAGCCAAATCAATCGAGACCTCTATTAATACCAGCTGGAGTGGCACTGAGTCCCACTCAAACACCAGGAAAGAGGCAATTAAATCCAGGTCTCTATTAATACCAGCTGGAGTGGTACTGAGTCCCACTCACACACCAGCAAAGAGAAATATCATTCCACACCTCTATAATTAACAGCAGGAGTGTTACCGAGTCCCACTCACACACCAGGAAAGAGGCAATTAAAGCCAGGCCTCTATTAATACCAGCTGGAGTGGTACCGAGTCCCACTCAAACACCAGGAAAGAGGCAATTCAATCCAGACATCTATTAATACCAGCTGGAGTGGTACTGAGCCCCACTCAAACACCAGGAAAGAGCCAAATCAATCGAGACCTCTATTAATACCAGCTGGAGTGGCACTGAGTCCCACTCAAACACCAGGAAAGAGGCAATTAAATCCAGGTCTCTATTAATACCATCTGGAGTGGTACTGAGTCTCAATCACACACCGCGGAAGAGCCAATTCAATCCAGGCCTCTATTAATACCAGCTGGAGTGGTACCGAGTCCCACTCACACACCAGGAAAGAGCCTATTCAATCTTCGTCTCTATTAATACCAGCTGGAGTGGACCTGAGTCCCACTCACACACCAGGAAAGAGTCAATTCAATCCAGATCTCTATTACTAACAGCTGGAGTTGAACTGAGTCCCACACACACATCAGGAAAAGTCAATTCAAACCAGGCCTCTATTAATACCAGCTGGAGTGGAACTGAGTCCCACTCACACACCAGGAAAGAGCTAATTCAATCCAGACCTCTATTAGTAACATCTGGAGTGGAACTGAGCCCCTCTCATACACCAGGAAAGAGCCAATTCAATCCAGACCTCTTAACACCAGCTGGAGTGGGACTGAGCCCCACTCACTCACCAGGAAGGTGCCAATCCAATCCAGACCTCGATTAATACCAGCTGGAGTGGAACTGAGCCCCACTCACTCACCATGAAGGAGCCAATTCAATCCAGACTTCTTAATACCAGCTGGAGTGGGACTGGGCCCCACTCACTCACCAGGAATGTGCCAATTCAAGCCAGACCTCTATTAACACCAGCTGGAGTGGTACTGAGTCCCACTCACACACAAGGATAGAGAAATATCAATCCACAGCTCTATAAATACCAGCTGCAGTGGTACCGAGCCCCAATCACACACCAGGAAAGAGGCAATTAAATCCAGGCCTCTATTAATACCAGCTGGAGTGGTACTGAGTCCCAGTCACACACCAGGAAAGAGGCAATTTAATCCAGGCCTCGATAAATACCAGCTGGAGTGGGACTGAGCCCCACTCACACACCAGGAAAGAGCCAATTCAATCCAGACCTCTATTAACCCCAGCTGAAATGGTACCGAGACCCACTCACACACCAGGAAAGAGACAATTAAATCCAGGTCTCTATTAATACCAGCTGGAGTGGTACTGAGTCCCGCTCACACACCAGGATAGAGAAATATCAATCCACAGCTCTATAAATACCAGCTGCAGTGTTACCGAGCCCCAATCACACACCAGGAAAGAGGCAATTAAATCCAGACCTCTATTAACACCAGCTGGAGTGGTACCGAGACCCAATGACACACCAGGAAAGAGGCAATTAAATCCAGGTCTCTATTAATACCAGCTGGAGTGGTACTGAGTCCCACTCACACACCAGCAAATAAAAATATCAATCCACACCTCTATAAATACCAGTTGCAGTGTTACGGAGTCCCACTCACACACCAGGAAAGAGCCAAGTCAGTCCAGGCCTCTATTCATCCCAGCTGGAGTGGAACTGAGTCCCCCACACACAGCAGGAAAGAGTCAATTCAATCCAGGCCTCTATAAATACCAGCTGAAGTGGTACTGAGCCCCACTCACACACCAGAAAAGAGCCAAATCAATCCAGGTCTCTATTATTACCAGCTGGAGTGGTACTGAGCCCCTGTCACGCACCAGGAAAGAGTCAATTCAATCTAGGCCTCTATTAATACCAGCTGGAGAGGTACTGAGTACCATTCACACACCAGGAAAGAGTCAATTCAATCCAGACCTCTATTAATACCAGCTGGAGTGGAACTGCGTCCCACACACACACCAGAAAAGAGTCAATTCAATCCAGACCTCTTTCAATACCATCTGGAGTGGGACTGAGTTCCACTCTCACACACCAGGAAAGAGGCAATTCAATCCAGACCTCTATTAATATCAGCGGGATTGGAACTGAGTCCTACTCACACACCAGGAAAGAGGCAATTCAATCCAGACCTCGATTAATACCAGCTGGAGTGGACCTGAGTCCCACTCACACACCAGGAAAGAGTCAATTAAATCCAGACCTCTATTAATATCAGCCGGATTGGTACTGAGTCACACTCACACACCAGGAAAGAGTCAATTCAATACAGACCTCTATTAATACCAGCTGGAGTGGTACTGAGCCCCACTCATTCACCAGGATGGAGCCAATCCAATCCAGACCTCTATTAATACCAGCTGCAGTGGTACTGAGCCCCACTCACTCACCAGGAAATACTCAATTCAATCCAGACCTCTATTAATACCAGCTGGAGTGGGACTGAGCCCCATTCACTCACCAGGATGGAACCAATTCAATCCAGACCTCTATTAATACCAGCTGGAGTGGTACTGAGTCTCACACACTCACCAGGAAAGAGGCAATTCAATCCAGGACTCTATTAATACAAGCTGGAGTGGTACTGAGCCCCACTCACACACCAGAAAAGAGCCAAATCAATCCAGGTCTCTATTATTACCAGCTGGAGTGGTACTGAGCCCCTGTCACGCACCAGGAAAGAGTCAATTCAATCTAGGCCTCTATTAATACCAGCTGGAGAGGTACTGAGTACCATTCACACACCAGGAAAGAGTCAATTCAATCCAGACCACTATTAATACCAGCTGGAGTGGAACTGCGTCCCACACACACACCAGAAAAGAGTCAATTCAATCCAGACCTCTTTCAATACCATCTGGAGTGGGACTGAGTTCCACTCTCACACACCAGGAAAGAGGCAATTCAATCCAGACCTCTATTAATATCAGCGGGATTGGAACTGAGTCCCACTCACACACCAGGAAAGAGGCAATTCAATCCAGACCTCGATTAATACCAGCTGGAGTGGACCTGAGTCCCACTCACACACCAGGAAAGAGTCAATTCAATCCAGACCTCTATTAATATCAGCCGGATTGGTACTGAGTCACACTCACACACCAGGAAAGAGTCAATTCAATACAGACCTCTATTAATACCAGCTGGAGTGGTACTGAGCCCCACTCATTCACCAGGATGGAGCCAATCCAATCCAGACCTCTATTAATACCAGCTACAGTGGTACTGAGCCCCACTCACTCACCAGGAAATACTCAATTCAATCCAGACCTCTATTAATACCAGCTGGAGTGGGACTGAGCCCCATTCACTCACCAGGATGGAGCCAATTCAATCCAGACCTCTATTAATACCAGCTGGAGTGGTACTGAGTCTCACACACTCACCAGGAAAGAGGCAATTCAATCCAGGACTCTATTAATACAAGCTGGAGTGGTACTGAGCCCCACTCACTCACCAGGATGGAGCCAATTCAATCCAGATCTCTATTAATACCAGCTGGAGTGGTACTGAGTCCCACTCACACACCAGGATAGAGAAATATCAATCCACAGCTCTATAAATACCAGCTGCAGTGTTACCGAGCCCCAATCACACACTAGGAAAGAGGCAATTAAATCCAGGCCTCTATTAATACCAGCTGGAGTGGTACTGAGACCCACTCACACACCAGGAAAGAGCCAATTCAATCCAGGCCTCTATAAATCCCAGCTGAAGTGGTACTGAGTCCCACACACACACCAGGAAAAGTCAATTCAAACCAGGCCTCTATTAATACCAGCTGGAGTGGAACTGAGTCCCACTCACACACCAGGAAAGAGCTAATTCAATCCAGACCTCTATTAGTAACATCTGGAGTGGAACTGAGCCCCTCTCATACACCAGGAAAGAGCCAATTCAATCCAGACCTCTTAACACCAGCTGGAGTGGGACTGAACCCCACTCACTCACCAGGAAGGTGCCAATCCAATCCAGTCCTCGATTAATACCAGCTGGAGCGGAACTGAGCCCCACTCACTCACCATGAAGGAGCCAATTCAATCCAGACTTCTTAATACCAGCTGGAGTGGGACTGGGCCCCACTCACTCACCAGGAATGTGCCAATTCAAGCCAGACCTCTATTAACACCAGCTGGAGTGGTACTGAGTCCCACTCACACACAAGGATAGAGAAATATCAATCCACAGCTCTATAAATACCAGCTGCAGTGGTACCGAGCCCCAATCACACACCAGGAAAGAGGCAATTAAATCCAGGCCTCTATTAATACCAGCTGGAGTGGTACTGAGTCCCAGTCACACACCAGGAAAGAGGCAATTTAATCCAGGCCTCGATAAATACCAGCTGGAGTGGGACTGAGCCCCACTCACACACCAGGAAAGAGCCAATTCAATCCAGACCTCTATTAACCCCAGCTGAAATGGTACCGAGACCCACTCACACACCAGGAAAGAGACAATTAAATCCAGGTCTCTATTAATACCAGCTGGAGTGGTACTGAGTCCCGCTCACACACCAGGATAGAGAAATATCAATCCACAGCTCTATAAATACCAGCTGCAGTGTTACCGAGCCCCAATCACACACCAGGAAAGAGGCAATTAAATCCAGACCTCTATTAACACCAGCTGGAGTGGTACCGAGACCCAATGACACACCAGGAAAGAGGCAATTAAATCCAGGTCTCTATTAATACCAGCTGGAGTGGTACTGAGTCCCACTCACACACCAGCAAATAAAAATATCAATCCACACCTCTATAAATACCAGTTGCAGTGTTACGGAGTCCCACTCACACACCAGGAAAGAGCCAAGTCAGTCCAGGCCTCTATTCATCCCAGCTGGAGTGGAACTGAGTCCCCCACACACAGCAGGAAAGAGTCAATTCAATCCAGGCCTCTATAAATACCAGCTGAAGTGGTACTGAGCCCCACTCACACACCAGAAAAGAGCCACATCAATCCAGGTCTCTATTATTACCAGCTGGAGTGGTACTGAGCCCCTGTCACGCACCAGGAAAGAGTCAATTCAATCTAGGCCTCTATTAATACCAGCTGGAGAGGTACTGAGTACCATTCACACACCAGGAAAGAGTCAATTCAATCCAGACCTCTATTAATACCAGCTGGAGTGGGACTGAGCCCCATTCACTCACCAGGATGTATCCAATTCAATCCAGACCTCTATTAATACCAGCTGGAGTGGTACTGAGTCTCACACACTCACCAGGAAAGAGGCAATTCAATCCAGGACTCTATTAATACAAGCTGGAGTGGTACTGAGCCCCACTCACTCACCAGGATGGAGCCAATTCAATCCAGATCTCTATTAATACCAGCTGGAGTGGTACTGAGTCCCACTCACACACCAGGATAGAGAAATATCAATCCACAGCTCTATAAATACCAGCTGCAGTGTTACCGAGCCCCAATCACACACTAGGAAAGAGGCAATTAAATCCAGGCCTCTATTAATACCAGCTGGAGTGGTACTGAGACCCACTCACACACCAGGAAAGAGCCAATTCAATCCAGGCCTCTATAAATCCCAGCTGAAGTGATACTGAGTCCCACTCACACACCAGGAAAGCGCCAATTCAATCCAGACCTCTATTAACACCAGCTGGAGTGGTACCGAGACCCAATGACACACCAGGGAGGAGGCAATTAAATCCAGGTCTCTATTAATACCAGCTGGAGTGGTACTGAGTCCCACTCACACACCAGGAAAGAGTCAATTCAATCCAGACGTCTACTAATATCAGCCGGATTGGTACTGAGTCCCACTCACACACCAGGAAAGAGTCAATTCAATCCAGACCTCTATTAATACCAGCTGGAGTGGTACTGAGCCCCACTCATTCACCAGGATGGAGCCAATCCAATCCAGACCTCTATTAATACCAGCTGCAGTGGTACTGAGCCCCACTCACTCACCAGGAAATACTCAATTCAATCCAGACCTCTATTAATACCAGCTGGAGTGGGACTGAGACCCATTCACTCACCAGGATGGAGCCAATTCAATCCAGACCTCTATTAATACCAGCTGGAGTGGTACTGAGTCTCACACACTCACCAGGAAAGAGGCAATTCAATCCAGGACTCTATTAATACAAGCTGGAGTGGTACTGAGCCCCACTCACTCACCAGGATGGAGCCAATTCAATCCAGATCTCTATTAATACCAGCTGGAGTGGTACTGAGTCCCACTCACACACCAGGATAGAGAAATATCAATCCACAGCTCTATAAATACCAGCTGCAGTGTTACCGAGCCCCAATCACACACTAGGAAAGAGGCAATTAAATCCAGGCCTCTATTAATACCAGCTGGAGTGGTACTGAGACCCACTCACACACCAGGAAAGAGCCAATTCAATCCAGGCCTCTATAAATCCCAGCTGAAGTGGTACTGAGCCCCACTCACACACCAGGAAAGCGCCAATTCAATCCAGACCTCTATTAACACCAGCTGGAGTGGTACCGAGACCCAATGACACACCAGGGAGGAGGCAATTAAATCCAGGTCTCTATTAATACCAGCTGGAGTGGTACTGAGTCCCACTCACACACCAGGAAAGAGTCAATTCAATCCAGACGTCTACTAATATCAGCCGGATTGGTACTGAGTCCCACTCACACACCAGGAAAGAGTCAATTCAATCCAGACCTCTATTAATACCAGCTGCAGTGGTACTGAGCCCCACTCACTCACCAGGAAAGACTCAATTCAATCCAGACCTCTATTAATACCAGCTGGAGTGGGACTGAGCCCCATTCACTCACCAGGATGGAGCCAAATCAATCCAGACCTCTATTAATACCAGCTGGAGTGGTACTGAGTCTCACACACTCACCAGAAAAGAGGCAATTCAATCCAGGTCTCTATTAATACAAGCTGGAGTGGTACTGAGCCCCACTCACTCACCAGGATGGAGCCAATTCAATCCAGATCTCTATTAATACCAGCTGGAGTGGTACTGAGTCCCACTCACACACCAGGAAAGAGAAATATCAATCCACACCTCAATAAATAACAGCTGGAGTGTTACCGAGTCCCACTCACACACCAGGAAAGAGGCAATTAAAGCCAGGCCTCTATTAATACCAGCTGGAGTGGTACTGAGTCTCACTCACACACCACGGAAGAGCCAATTCAATCCAGGCCTCTATTAATACCAGCTGGAGTGGTACCGAGTCCCACTCACACACCAGGAAAGAGCCTATTCAATCTTCGTCTCTATTAATACCAGCTGGAGTGGACCTGAGTCCCACTCACACACCAGGAAAGAGTCAATTCAATCCAGTCCTCTATTAGTAACAGCTGGAGTGGAACTGAGTCCCACACACACACCAGGAAAAGTCAATTCAAACCAGGCCTCTATTAATACCAGCTGGAGTGGTACTGAGTCCCACTCACACACCAGGAAAGAGCTAATTCTATCCAGACCTCTATTAGTCACAGCTGGAGTGGAACCGAGTCCCACTCACACACCAGGAAAGAGCCAATTAAATCCAGACCTCTATTCGTAACAGCTGGAGTGGAACTGAGCCCCTCTCATACACCAGGAAAGAGACAATTCAATCCAGACCTCTTAATACCAGCTGGAGTGGGACTGAGCCCCACTCACTCACCAGGAAGGAGCCAATCCAATCCAGACCTTTAAATACCAGCTGGAGTGGAACTGAGCCCCACTCACTCACCAGGAAGGAGCCAATTCAATCCAGACCTCTTAATACCAGCTGGAGTGGGACTGGGCCCCACTCACTCTCCAGGAATGTGCCAATTCAAGCCAGACGTCTATTAACAACAGCTGGAGTGGGATTGAGTCCCACTCACTCAGCAGGAAAGAGCCAATTCAATCCAGACCTCTTAATACCAGCTGGAGTGGGATTGAGCCCCAGACACACACCAGGAAAGAACCAATTCAATCCAGACCTCTTAATCCCAGCTGGAGTGGGACTGAGCCCCACTCACTCACCTGGAAGGAGCCAATTCGATCCAGAACTTTATTAATACCAGCTGGAGTGGTACTGAGTCCCACTCACTCAGCAGTAAAGAGTCAATTCAATCCAGACATCTTATTAACACCAGCTGAAGAGGTCCTGAGCCCCACGCACTCACCAGGAAGGTGCCAATTCAATCCAGACCTCTATTAATACCAGCTGGAGTGGTACGGAGCCCCACTCACTCACCAGGAAGGAGCCACTTCAATCCAGACCTCTATTAATACCGGCTGGAGTGGTACTGAGCCCCACTCACTCACCAGGAAGGTGCCAATTCAATCCAGACCTCTATTAATACCAGCTGGAGTGGTACTGAGCCCCACTCACACACCAGGAAGGAGCCAATTCCATCCAGACCTATATTAATACCAGCTGGAGTGGTACTGAGCCCCACTCACTCACCAGGAAAGAGCCAATTCAATCCAGACCTCTATGAATACAAGCTGGTGTGGTACTGAGTCCCTCTCTCACACCAGAAAAGAGCCAAGTCATTGCAGACCACTATGAATACAAGCTGGAGTGGTACTGTGTCCCGCTCACACACCAGGAAAGAGGCAATTCAATCCAGACCTCTATTATTACAAGCGGGAGTGGTACTGAGTCCCACTCAAACACCAGGAAAGAGCCAAATCAATCCAGACCTCTATTAATACCAGCTGGAGTGGCACTGAGTCCCACTCACACAGCAGGAAATAGGCAATTCAATCCACACCTCGATAAATACCAGCTGGAGTGTTACTGAGACCCACTCACACACCAGGAAAGAGGCAATTAATTCCAGGTCTCTATTAATACAAGCTGGAGTTGTACTGAGTCCCACTCACACACCAGGAAAGAGAAATATCAATACACAACTCTAGAAATACCAGCTGGAGTGTTACTGAGTCCCACTCACACACCAGGAAAGAGGCAATTAAATCCAGGCCTCTATTTATAGCGACTGGAGTGGGACTGACCCCCACTCACACACCAGGAAAGAGACAAATCAATCCAGATCTCTATAAATACCAGCTGGAGTGGTACTGAGTGTCACTCACACACCAGGAAAGAGGCAATTAAAGCCAGGCCTCTATTAATACCAGCTGGAGTGGTACCGAGTCCCACTCACACACCAGGAAGGAGCCTATTCAATCTTCGTCTCTATTAATACCAGCTGGAGTGGACCTGAGTCCCACTCACACACCAGGAAAGAGTCAATTCAATCCAGTCCTGTATTAGTAACAGCTGGAGTGGAACTGAGTCCCACACACACACCAGGAAAAGTCAATTCAAACCAGGCCTCTATTAATACCAGCTGGAGTGGAACTGAGTCCCACTCACACACCAGGAAAGAGCTAATTCAATCCAGACCTCTATTAGTAACAGCTGGAGTGGAACTGAGTCCCACTCACACACCAGAAAAGAGCCAATTAAATCCAGACCTCTATTAGTAACAGCTGGAGTGGAACTGAGCCCCTCTCATACACCAGGAAAGAGCCAATTCAATCCCGACCTCTTAATACCAGCTGGAGTGGGACTGAGCCCCACTCACTCACCAGGAAGGAGCCAATCCAATCCAGACCTTTATATACCAGCTGGACTGGAACTGAGCCCCACTCACTCACCAGGAAGGAGCCAATTCAATCCAGACCTCTTATTACCAGCTGGAGTGGGACTGGGCCCCACTCACTCACCAGGAATGTGCCAATTCAAGCCAGATGTCTATTAACACCAGCTGGAGTGGGACTGAGTCCCACTCACTCAGCAGGAAAGAGCCAATTCAATCCAGACCTCTTAATACCAGCTGGAGTGGGATTGAGCCCCAGACACACACCAGGAAAGAACCAATTCAATCCAGACCTATTAATCCTAGCTGGAGTGGGACTGAGCCCCACTCACTCACCTGGAAGGAGCCAATTCGATCCTGACCTCTATTAATACCAGCTGGAGTGGTACTGAGTCCCACTCACTCAGCAGTAAAGAGTCAATTCAATCCAGGCAACTTATTAACACCAGCTGAAGAGGTCCTGAGCCCCACGCACTCACCAGGAAGGTGCCAATTCAATCCAGACCTCTATTAATAACAGCTGGAGTGGTACGGAGCCCCACTCACTCACCAGGAAGGTGCCACTTCAATCCAGACCTCTATTAATACCGGCTGGAGTGGTACTGAGCCCCACGCACTCACCAGGAAGGTGCCAATTCAATCCAGACCTCTATTAATACCAGCTGGAGTGGTACTGAGCCCCACTCACACACCAGGAAGGAGCCAATTCCATCCAGACCTATATTAATACCAGCTGGAGTGGTACTGAGCCCCACTCACTCACCAGGAAAGAGCCAATTCAATCCAGACCTCTATGAATACAAGCTGGTGTGGTACTGAGTCCCTCTCTCACACCAGGAAAGAGCCAAGTCATTGCAGACCACTATGAATACAAGCTGGAGTGGTACTGTGTCCCGCTCACACACCAGGAAAGAGGCAATTCAATCCAGACATCTATTATTGCAAGCGGGAGTGGTACTGAGTCCCACTCAAACACCAGGAAAGAGCCAAATCAATCCAGACCTCTATTAATACCAGCTGGAGTGGCACTGAGTCCCACTCACACACCAGGAAAGAGGCAATTCAATCCACACCTCGATAAATACCAGCTGGAGTGTTACTGAGACCCACTCACACACCAGGAAAGAGGCAATTAATTCCAGGTCTCTATCAATACAAGCTGGAGTGGTACTGAGTCCGACTCACAAACCAGGAAAGAGGCAATTCAATCCAGAACTCTATGACTACCAGCTGGAGTGTTACCGAGTCCCACTCACACACCAGGAAAGAGGCAATTCAATCCAGGCCTCTATTTATAGCGACTGGAGTGGGACTGACCCCCACTCACACACCAGGAAAGAGCCAAATCAATCCAGATCTCTATAAATACCAGCTGGAGTGGTACTGAGTGCCACTCACACACCAGGAAAGAGACAATTCAATTCAGACCTCTTTTAATAACAGCTGGAGTGGTACTGAGCCCCACTCACTCACCAGGAAGGAGCCAATTCAATCCAAACCTCTATTAAAACCAGTTGGAGTGGTACTGAGTCCCACTCAAACACCAGGAAAGAATCAAATCAATCCAGACCTCTACTAATACCAGCTGGAGTGGTACTGAGTCCCAGTCACACACCAGGAAAGAGGCAATTCAATCCAGAACTCTATTAAAAGCAGCTGGAGTGGTACTGAGTCCCACTCACACTCCAGGAAAGAGAAATATCAATCCAGACCTCTACTAATACCAGCTGCATTGTTACCGAGTCCCACTCACACACCAGGAAAGAGGCAATTAAATCCAGGCCTCTATTAATACCAGCTGGAGTGGTTCTGAGTCCCACTCACACACCAGGAAAGAGGAAATTAAATCCAGGCCTCTATTAATACCAGCTGGAGTGGTACTGAGTCCCACTCACACACCAGGAAAGAGGCAATTCAATCCAGGTCTCTATTAATACCAGCTGGAATGGTACTGAGTCCCACTCAAACACCAGGAAAGAGCCAAATCAATCCAGACCTCTATTAATACCAGCTGGAGTGGCACTGAGTCCCACTCACACACCAGGAAAGAGGCAATTCAATCCACACCACGATAAATACCAGCTGGAGTGTTACCGAGACCCACTCACACACCAGGAAAGAGGCAATTAATTCCAGGTCTCTATTAATACAAGCTGGAGTGGTACTGAGTCCCACTCACACGCCAGGAAAGAGCCAATTCAATCCAGACCTCTTTTAATAACAGCTGGAGTGGTACTGAGCCCCACTCACTCACCAGGAAGGAGCCAATTCAATCCAGACCACTATTAATACCAGCTGGAGTGGTACTTAGCCCCACTCACTCACCAGGAAGGAGCCAATTCAATCCAGACCTCTTTTAATACCAGCTGGAGTGTTACTGAGTCCCACTCAAACACCAGGAAAGAGCCAAGTCCATCCAGACCTCTACTAATACCAGCTGGAGTGGTACTGAGCCCCAAGCAAACACCAGGAAAGAAACAATTCAATCCAGACCTCTGTTCATACCAGCTGGAGTGGGACTGAGTCCCACTCACACACCAGGAAAGAGCCAATTCAATCCAGGTCTCTATTAATACCAGCTGGAGGGGTACTGAGTCCCAGACAGACACGAGGAAAGAGCCAATTCAATCCAGGTCTCTATTAATACCAGCTGGAGTGGTACTGAGACCCAGACAGACACCAGGAAAGAGTCAATTCAATCCACACCTCTATTAATACCAGCTGGAGTGGTACTGAGTCCCACTCACTCACCAGTAAAGAGTCAATTCAATCCAGACCTCTTATTAACACCAGCTGGAGAGGTACTGAGCCCCACTCACACACCAGGAAAGAGACAATTAAATCCAGGTCTCTATTAATACCAGCTGGAGTGGTGCTGAGTCCCACTCACTCACCAGCAAAGAGTCAATTCAATCCAGACCTCTTATTAACACCAGCTGGAGAGGTACTGAGTCCCACTCACACACCAGGATAGAGAAATATCAATCCACAGCTCTATAAATACCAGCTGCAGTGGTCCCGAGCCCCAATCACACACGAGGAAAGAGGCAATTTAATCCAGGCCTCGATAAGTACCAGCTGGAGTGGGACTGAGCCCCACTCACACACCAGGTAAGAGCCAATTCAATCCAGACCTCTATTCACCCCAGCTGGAGTGGTACCGTGACCCACTCACACAACAGGAAAGAGACAATTAAATCCAGGTCTCTATTAATACCAGCTGGAGTGGTACTGAGCCCCTGTCACGCACCAGGATGGAGAAATATCAATCCACAGCTCTATAAATACCAGCTGCAGTGTTACCGAGCCCCAATCACACACCGGGAAAGAGGCAATTAAATCCAGGCCTCTATTAATACCAGCTGAAGTGGTACTGAGTCCCACTCACACACCAGGAAAGCGCCAATTCAATCCAGACCTCTATTAATACCAGCTGGATTGGTACCGAGACCCAATGAGACACCAGGAAAGAGGCAATTAAATCCAGGTCTCTATTAATACCAGCTGGAGTGGTACTGAGTCCCACTCACACACCAGGAAAGAAAAATATCAATCCACACCTCTATAAATACCAGTTGCTGTGTGACCGAGTCCCACTCACACACCAGGAAAGAGTCAATTAAATCCAGGCCTCTATTAATACCAGCTGGAGTGGTTCTGAGTCTCACTCACACACCAGGAAAGATCCAATTCAATCCAGGCCTCTATAAATACCAGCTGAAGTGTTACTGAGCTCCACTCACACACCAGGAAAGAGACAATTCAATCCAGGCCTCTATTAATACCAGCTGGAGTGGTACTTAACCCCAGTCACCCACCAGGAAAGAGCCAAGTCAGTCCAGGCCTCTATTCATCCCAGCTGGAGTGGAACTGAGTCCCCCATACACAGCAGGAAAGAGTCAATTCAATCCTGGCCTCTATAAATACCAGCTGAAGTGGTACTGAGCCCCACGCACACACCAGGAAAGAGCCAAATAAATCCAGGCCTCTATTAATACCAGCTGGAGAGGTACTGAGTCCCACTCACACACCAGGAAAGAGTCAATTCAATCCAGACCTCTATTAATACCAGCTGGAGTGGACCTGTGTCCCTCTCACACACCAGGAAACAGTCAAATCGATACAGGCCTCTATTAATACCAGCTGGAGTGGAACTGAGTCCCACACACACAGCAGGAAAGAGTCAATTCAATCCAGACCTCTTTTAATAACAGCGGGATTGGAACTGAGTCCGACTCACACACCAGGGAAGAGGCAATTCAATCCAGACCTCGATTAATACCAGCTGGAGTGGACCTGAGTCCCACTCACAAACCAGGAAAGAGTCAATTCAATCCAGACCTCTATTAATACCAGCCGGATTGGTACTGAATCCCACTCACACACCAGGAAAGAGTCAATTCAATCCAGACCTCTATTAATACCAGCTGGAGTGGTACTGAGCCCCACTCATTCACCAGGATGGAGCCAATTCAATCCAGAACTCTATTAATACCAGCTGCAGTGGTACTGAGCCCCACTCACTAACCAGGGAAGAGTCAATTCAATCCAGACCTCTTTTAATACCAGCTGGAGTGGAACTGAGCCCCATTCACTCACCAGGATGGAGCCAATTCAATCCAGACCTCTATTAATACAAGCTGGAGTGGTACTGAGTCACACTCACACACAAGGAAAGAGCCAATTCAATCCAGACCTCTATTAATACCAGCTGGAGTGGTACTGAGCCCCACTCATTCACCAGGATGGAGCCAATTCAATCCAGACCTCTATTAATAACAGCTGCAGTGGTACTGAGCCCCACTCACTCACCAGGGAAGAGTCAATTCAATCCAGACCTCTTTTAATACCAGCTGGAGTGGGACTGAGCCCCATTCACTCACCAGGATGGAGCCAATTCAATCCAGACCTCTATTAATACAAGCTGGAGTGGTACTGAGTCACACTCACACACAAGGAAAGAGCCAATTCAATCCAGACCTCTATTAATACCAGCTGGAGTGGTACTGAGTCCCACTCACACACCAGCAAAGACTCAAATCAATCCAGACCTCTTATTAACACCAGCTGGAGAGGTACTGAGCCCCACTCACTCACCAGGAAGGTGCCAATTCAATCCAGACCTCTATTAATACCAGCTGGAGTGGTACTGAGCACCACTCACTCACCAGGAAGGAGCCAATTGAATCCAGACCTCTATTAATACCAGCTGGAGTGGGACTGAGTCCCACTCACTCACCAGGAAGGAGCCAAGTAAATCCAGACCACTATTAATACCAGCTGGAGTGGTACTGAGCCCCACTCACTCACCAGGAAGGAGCCAATTCAATCCAGACGTCTATTAATACCAGCTGGAGTGGGACTGAGCCCCACTCAAACACCAGGAATGAGCCAAATCATTCCAGACCTCTATTAATACCAGCTGGAGTGGCACTGAGTCCCACTCAAACACCAGGAAAGATTCAATTAAATCCAGGTCTTTATTAATACCAGCTGGAGTGGTACTGAGTCTCACTCACACACCACGGAAGAGCCAATTCAATCCAGGCCTCTATTAATACCAGCTGGAGTGGTACTGAGTCCCACTCACACACCAGGAAAGAGCCTATTCAATCTTGGTCTCTATTAATACCAGCTGGAGTGGACCTGAGTCCCACTCACACACCAGGAAAGAGTCAATTCAATCCAGACCTCTATTAGTAACAGCTGCAGTGGAACTGAGTCCCACACACACACCAGGAAAACTCAATTCAAACCAGGCCTCTATTAATACCAGCTGGAGTGGAACTGAGTCCCACTCACACACCAGGAAAGAGCTAATTCAATTAAGAACTCTAAATACCAGCTGGAATGGAACTGAGCCCCACTCACTCACCAGGAAGGCACCAATTCAATCCAGACCTCTTAATACCAGCTGGAGTGGGACTGAGCACCACTCACTCACCAGGAAGGAGCCAATTCAATCCAGACCTCTTAATACCAGCTGGAGTGGGACTGGGCCCCACTCACTCACCAGGAATGTGCCAATTCAAGCCAGACCTCTATTAACACCAGCTGGAGTGGTACTGAGTCCCACTCACTCAGCAGGAAAGAGCCAATTCAATCCAGACCTCTTAATACCAGCTGGAGTGGTACTGAGTCCCAGATAGACACGAGGAAAGAGCCAATTCAATCCAGGTCTCTATTAATACCAGCTGGAGTGGTACTGAGACACAGACAGACACCAGGAAAGAGTCAATTCAATCCACACCTCTATTAATACCAGCTGGAGTGGTACTGAGTCCCACTCACTCACCAGTAAAGAGTCAATTCAATCCAGACCTCTTATTAACACCAGCTGGAGAGGTACTGAGTCCCACTCACACACCAGGAAAGAGAAATATCAATACACAACTCTAGAAATACCAGCTGGAGTGTTACCGAGCCCCACTCACACACCAGGAAAGAGGCAATTAAATCCAGGCCTCTATTTATAGCGACTGGAGTGGGACTGACCCCCACTCACACACCAGGAAAGAGACAAATCAATCCAGATCTCTATAAATATCAGCTGGAGTGGTTCTGAGTGCCACTCACACACCAGGAAAGAGGCAATTAAAGCCAGGCCTCTATTAATACCAGCTGGAGTGGTACCGAGTCCCACTCACACACCAGGAAGGAGCCTATTCAATCTTCGTCTCTATTAATACCAGCTGGAGTGGACCTGAGTCCCACTCACACACCAGGAAAGAGTCAATTCAATCCAGTCCTGTATTAGTAACAGCTGGAGTGGAACTGAGTCCCACACACACACCAGGAAAAGTCAATTCAAACCAGGCCTCTATTAATACCAGCTGGAGTGGAACTGAGTCCCACTCACACACCAGGAAAGAGCTAATTCAATCCAGACCTCTATTAGTAACAGCTGGAGTGGAACTGAGTCCCACTCACACACCAGAAAAGAGCCAATTAAATCCAGACCTCTATTAGTAACAGCTGGAGTGGAACTGAGCCCCTCTCATACACCAGGAAAGAGCCAATTCAATCCCGACCTCTTAATACCAGCTGGAGTGGGAATGAGCCCCACTCACTCACCAGGAAGGAGCCAATCCAATCCAGACCTTTATATACCAGCTGGAGTGGAACTGAGCCCCACTCACTCACCAGGAAGGAGCCAATTTAATCCAGACCTCTTATTACCAGCTGGAGTGGGACTGGGCCCCACTCACTCACCAGGAATGTGCCAATTCAAGCCAGACGTCTATTAACACCAGCTGGAGTGGGACTGAGTCCCACTCACTCAGCAGGAAAGAGCCAATTCAATCCAGACCTCTTAATACCATCTGGAGTGGGATTGAGCAACAGACACACACCAGGAAAGAACCAATTCAATCCAGACCTCTTAATCCCAGCTGGAGTGGGACTGAGCCCCACTCACTCACATGGAAGGAGCCAATTCGATCCTGACCTCTATTAATACCAGCTGGAGTGGTACTGAGTCCCACTCACTCAGCAGTAAAGAGTCAATTCAATCCAGACATCTTATTAACACCAGCTGAAGAGGTCCTGAGCCCCACGCACTCACCAGGAAGGTGCCAATTCAATCCAGACCTCTATTAATAACAGCTGGAGTGGTACGGAGCCCCACTCACTCACCAGGAAGGAGACACTTCAATCCAGACCTCTATTAATACCGGCTGGAGTGGTACTGAGCCCCACGCACTCACCAGGAAGGTGCCAATTCAATCCAGACCTCTATTAATACCAGCTGGAGTGGTACTGAGCCCCACTCACACACCAGGAAGGAGCCAATTCCATCCAGACCTATATTAATACCAGCTGGAGTGGTACTGAGCCCCACTCACTCACCAGGAAAGAGCCAATTCAATCCAGACCTCTATGAATACAAGCTGGTGTGGTACTGAGTCCCTCTCTCACACCAGGAAAGAGCCAAGTCATTGCAGACCACTATGAATACAAGCTGGAGTGGTACTGTGTCCCGCTCACACACCAGGAAAGAGGCAATTCAATCCAGACATCTATTATTACAAGCGGGAGAGGTACTGAGTCCCACTCAAACACCAGGAAAGAGCCAAATCAATCCAGCCCTCTATTAATACCAGCTGGAGTGGCACGGAGTCCCACTCACACACCAGGAAAGAGGCAATTCAATCCACATCTCGATAAATACCAGCTGGAGTGTTACTGAGACCCACTCACACACCAGGAAAGAGGCAATTAATTCCAGGTCTCTATTTATAGCGACTGGAGTGGGACTGACCCCCACTCACACACCAGGAAAGAGCCAAATCAATCCAGATCACTATAAATACCAGCTGGAGTGGTACTGAGTGCCACTCACACACCAGGAAAGAGACAATTCAATTCAGACCTCTTTTAATAACAGCTGGAGTGGTACTGAGCCCCACTCACTCACCAGGAAGGAGCCAATTCAATCCAAACCTCTATTAATACCAGTTGGAGTGGTACTGAGTCCCACTCAAACACCAGGAAAGAAGCAAATCAATCCAGACCTCTACTAATACCAGCTGGAGTGGTACTGAGTCCCAGTCACACACCAGGAAAGAGGCAATTCAATCCAGAACTCTATTAAAACCAGCTGGAGTGGTACTGAGTCCCACTCACACTCCAGGAAAGAGAAATATCAATCCAGACCTCTACTAATACCAGCTGCATTGTTACCGAGTCCCACTCACACACCAGGAAAGAGGCAATTAAATCCAGGCCTCTATTAATACCAGCTGGAGTGGTTCTGAATCCCACTCACACACCAGGAAAGAGGCAATTAAATCCAGGCCTCTATTAATACCAGCTGGAGTGGTACTGAGTCCCACTCACACACCAGGAAAGAGGCAATTCAATCCAGGTCTCTATTAATACCAGCTGGAATGGTACTGAGTCCCACTCAAACACCAGGAAAGAACCAAATCAATCCAGACCTCTATTAATACCAGCTGGAGTGGCACTGAGTCCCACTCACACACCAGGAAAGAGGCAATTCAATCCACACCACGATAAATACCAGCTGGAGTGTTACCGAGACCCACTCACACACCAGGAAAGAGGCAATTAATTCCAGGTCTCTATTAATACAAGCTGGAGTGGTACTGAGTCCCACCCACACACCAGGAAAGAGGCAATTAAATCCAGGCCTCAATTTATAGCGACTGGAGTGGGACTGACCCCCACTCACACACCAGGAAATAGCCAAATCAATCCAGATCTCTATAAATACCAGCTGCAGTGGTACTGAGTGCCACTCACACGCCAGGAAAGAGCCAATTCAATCCAGACCTCTTTTAATACCAGCTGGAGTGGTACTTAGCCCCACTCACTCACCAGGAAGGAGCCAATTCAATCCAGACCTCTATTAATACCAGCTGGAGTGTTACTGAGTCCCACTCAAACACCAGGAAAGAGCCAAATCCATCCAGACCTCTACTAATACCAGCTGGAGTGGGACTGAGTCCCACTCACACACCAGGAAAGAGCCAATTCAATCCAGGTCTCTATTAATACCAGCTGGAGTGGTACTGAGTCCCAGACAGACACGAGGAAAGAGCCAATTCAATCCAGGTCTCTATTAATACCAGCTGGAGTGGTACTGAGACCCAGACAGACACCAGGAAAGAGTCAATTCAATCCACACCTCTATTAATACCAGCTGGAGTGGTACTGAGTCCCACTCACTCACCAGTAAAGAGTCAATTCAATCCAGACCTCTTATTAACACCAGCTGGAGAGGTACTGAGCCCCACTCACACACCAGGAAAGAGACAATTAAATCCAGGTCTCTATTAATACCAGCTGGAGTGGTGCTGAGTCCCACTCACTCACCAGCAAAGAGTCAATTCAATCCAGACCTCTTATTAACACCAGCTGGAGAGGTACTGAATCCCACTCACACACCAGGATAGAGAAATATCAATCCACAGCTCTATAAATACCAGCTGCAGTGGTCCCGAGCCCCAATCACACACGAGGAAAGAGGCAATTTAATCCAGGCCTCGATAAGTACCAGCTGGAGTGGGACTGAGCCCCACTCACACACCAGGAAAGAGCCAATTCAATCCAGACCTCTATTAACCCCAGCTGGAGTGGTACCGAGACCCACTCACACAACAGGAAAGAGACAATTAAATCCAGGTCTCTATTAATACCAGCTGGAGTGGTACTGAGCCCCTGTCACGCACCAGGATGGAGAAATATCAATCCACAGCTCTATAAATACCAGCTGCAGTGTTACCGAGCCCCAATCACACACCGGGAAAGAGGCAGTTAAATCCAGGCCTCTATTAATACCAGCTGAAGTGGTACTGAGTCCCACTCACACACCAGGAAAGCGCCAATTCAATCCAGACCTCTGTTAATACCAGCTGGATTGGTACCGAGACCCAATGAGACACCAGGAAAGAGGCAATTAAATCCAGGTCTCTATTAATACCAGCTGGAGTGGTACTGAGTCCCACTCACACACCAGGAAAGAAAAATATCAATCCACACCTCTATAAATACCAGTTGCTGTGTGACCGAGTCCCACTCACACACCAGGA
This sequence comes from Heterodontus francisci, assembly GCF_036365525.1. Lineage (NCBI taxonomy): Eukaryota > Metazoa > Chordata > Chondrichthyes > Heterodontiformes > Heterodontidae > Heterodontus > Heterodontus francisci. The sequence goes on along the minus strand of NW_027140501.1, from coordinate 76,894 downwards.
AAGAGTCAATTAAATCCAGGCCTCTCTTAATACCAGCTGGAGTGGTACTGAGTCTCACTCACACACCAGGAAAGATCCAATTCAATCCAGGCCTCTATAAATACCAGCTGAAGTGGTACTGAGCCCCACTCACACACCAGGAAAGAGACAATTCAATCCAGGCCTCTATTAATACCAGCTGGAGTGGTACTTAACCCCAGTCACCCACCAGGAAAGAGCCAAGTCAGTCCAGGCCTCTATTCATCCCAGCTGGAGTAGAGCTGAGTCCCCCATACACAGCAGGAAAGAGTCAATTCAATCCAGGCCTCTATAAATACCAGCTGAAGTGGTACTGAGCCCCACGCACACACCAGGAAAGAGCCAAATAAATCCAGGCCTCTATTAATACCAGCTGGAGAGGTACTGAGTCCCACTCACACACCAGGAAAGAGTCAATTCAATCCAGACCTCTATTAATACCAGCTGGAGTGGACCTGTGTCCCTCTCACACACCAGGAAAGAGTCAAATCAATACAGGCCTCTATTAATACCAGCTGGAGTGGTACTGAGCCCCACTCACTCACCAGGAAGGAGCCAATTCAATCCAAACCTCTATTAATACCAGTTGGAGTGGTACTGAGTCCCACTCAAACACCAGGAAAGAAGCAAATCAATCCAGACCTCTACTAATACCAGCTGGAGTGGTACTGAGTCCCAGTCACACACCAGGAAAGAGGCAATTCAATCCAGAACTCTATTAAAACCAGCTGGAGTGGTACTGAGTCCCACTCACACTCCAGGAAAGAGAAATATCAATCCAGACCTCTACTAATACCAGCTGCATTGTTACCGAGTCCCACTCACACACCAGGAAAGAGGCAATTAAATCCAGGCCTCTATTAATACCAGCTGGAGTGGTTCTGAATCCCACTCACACACCAGGAAAGAGGCAATTAAATCCAGGCCTCTATTAATACCAGCTGGAGTGGTACTGAGTCCCACTCACACACCAGGAAAGAGGCAATTCAATCCAGGTCTCTATTAATACCAGCTGGAATGGTACTGAGTCCCACTCAAACACCAGGAAAGAACCAAATCAATCCAGACCTCTATTAATACCAGCTGGAGTGGCACTGAGTCCCACTCACACACCAGGAAAGAGGCAATTCAATCCACACCACGATAAATACCAGCTGGAGTGTTACCGAGACCCACTCACACACCAGGAAAGAGGCAATTAATTCCAGGTCTCTATTAATACAAGCTGGAGTGGTACTGAGTCCCACCCACACACCAGGAAAGAGGCAATTAAATCCAGGCCTCAATTTATAGCGACTGGAGTGGGACTGACCCCCACTCACACACCAGGAAATAGCCAAATCAATCCAGATCTCTATAAATACCAGCTGCAGTGGTACTGAGTGCCACTCACACGCCAGGAAAGAGCCAATTCAATCCAGACCTCTTTTAATACCAGCTGGAGTGGTACTTAGCCCCACTCACTCACCAGGAAGGAGCCAATTCAATCCAGACCTCTATTAATACCAGCTGGAGTGTTACTGAGTCCCACTCAAACACCAGGAAAGAGCCAAATCCATCCAGACCTCTACTAATACCAGCTGGAGTGGGACTGAGTCCCACTCACACACCAGGAAAGAGCCAATTCAATCCAGGTCTCTATTAATACCAGCTGGAGTGGTACTGAGTCCCAGACAGACACGAGGAAAGAGCCAATTCAATCCAGGTCTCTATTAATACCAGCTGGAGTGGTACTGAGACCCAGACAGACACCAGGAAAGAGTCAATTCAATCCACACCTCTATTAATACCAGCTGGAGTGGTACTGAGTCCCACTCACTCACCAGTAAAGAGTCAATTCAATCCAGACCTCTTATTAACACCAGCTGGAGAGGTACTGAGCCCCACTCACACACCAGGAAAGAGACAATTAAATCCAGGTCTCTATTAATACCAGCTGGAGTGGTGCTGAGTCCCACTCACTCACCAGCAAAGAGTCAATTCAATCCAGACCTCTTATTAACACCAGCTGGAGAGGTACTGAATCCCACTCACACACCAGGATAGAGAAATATCAATCCACAGCTCTATAAATACCAGCTGCAGTGGTCCCGAGCCCCAATCACACACGAGGAAAGAGGCAATTTAATCCAGGCCTCGATAAGTACCAGCTGGAGTGGGACTGAGCCCCACTCACACACCAGGAAAGAGCCAATTCAATCCAGACCTCTATTAACCCCAGCTGGAGTGGTACCGAGACCCACTCACACAACAGGAAAGAGACAATTAAATCCAGGTCTCTATTAATACCAGCTGGAGTGGTACTGAGCCCCTGTCACGCACCAGGATGGAGAAATATCAATCCACAGCTCTATAAATACCAGCTGCAGTGTTACCGAGCCCCAATCACACACCGGGAAAGAGGCAGTTAAATCCAGGCCTCTATTAATACCAGCTGAAGTGGTACTGAGTCCCACTCACACACCAGGAAAGCGCCAATTCAATCCAGACCTCTGTTAATACCAGCTGGATTGGTACCGAGACCCAATGAGACACCAGGAAAGAGGCAATTAAATCCAGGTCTCTATTAATACCAGCTGGAGTGGTACTGAGTCCCACTCACACACCAGGAAAGAAAAATATCAATCCACACCTCTATAAATACCAGTTGCTGTGTGACCGAGTCCCACTCACACACCAGGAAAGAGTCAATTAAATCCAGGCCTCTCTTAATACCAGCTGGAGTGGTACTGAGTCTCACTCACACACCAGGAAAGATCCAATTCAATCCAGGCCTCTATAAATACCAGCTGAAGTGGTACTGAGCCCCACTCACACACCAGGAAAGAGACAATTCAATCCAGGCCTCTATTAATACCAGCTGGAGTGGTACTTAACCCCAGTCACCCACCAGGAAAGAGCCAAGTCAGTCCAGGCCTCTATTCATCCCAGCTGGAGTAGAGCTGAGTCCCCCATACACAGCAGGAAAGAGTCAATTCAATCCAGGCCTCTATAAATACCAGCTGAAGTGGTACTGAGCCCCACGCACACACCAGGAAAGAGCCAAATAAATCCAGGCCTCTATTAATACCAGCTGGAGAGGTACTGAGTCCCACTCACACACCAGGAAAGAGTCAATTCAATCCAGACCTCTATTAATACCAGCTGGAGTGGACCTGTGTCCCTCTCACACACCAGGAAAGAGTCAAATCAATACAGGCCTCTATTAATACCAGCTGGAGTGGAACTGAGTCCCACACACACAGCAGGAAAGAGTCAATTCAATCCAGACCTCTTTTAATAACAGCGGGATTGGAACTGAGTCCCACTCACACACCAGGAAAGAGGCAATTCAATCCAGACCTCGATTAATACCAGCTGGAGTGGACCTGAGTCCCACTCACACACCAGGAAAGAGTCAATTCAATCCAGACCTCTATTAATACCAGCCGGATTGGTACTGAGTCCCACTCACACACCAGGAAAGAGTCAATTCAATCCAGACCTATATTAATACCAGCTGGAGTGGTACTGAGCCCCACTCATTCACCAGGATGGAGCCAATTCAATCCAGAACTCTATTAATACCAGCTGCAGTGGTACTGAGCCCCACTCACTCACCAGGAAAGAGTCAATTCAATCCAGACCTCTATTAACACCAGCTGGAGAGGTACTGAGCCCCACTCACTCACCAGGAAGGTGCCAATTGAATCCAGACCTCTATTAATACCAGCTGGAGTGGGACTGAGTCCCACTCACTCACCAGGAAGGAGCCAAGTCAATCCAGACCACTATTAATACCAGCTGGAGTGGTACTGAGCCCCACTCACTCACCAGGAAGGAGCCAATTCAATCCAGACATCTATTAATACCAGCTGGAGTGGGACTGAGCCCCACTCACACACCAGGAATGAGCCAAATCATTCCAGACCTCTATTAATACCAGCTGGAGTGGCACTGAGTCCCACTCAAACACCAGGAAAGATTCAATTAAATCCAGGTCTCTATTAATACCAGCTGGAGTGGTACTGAGTCTCACTCACACACCAGGAAAGAGCCTATTCAATCCAGGCCTCTATTAATACCAGCTGGAGTGTTACCGAGTCCCACTCACACACCAGGAAAGAGCCTATTCAATCTTGGTCTCTATTTATACCAGCTGGAGTGGACCTGAGTCCCACTCACACACCAGGAAAGAGTCAATTCAATCCAGACCTCTATTAGTAACAGCTGCAGTGGAACTGAGTCCCACACACACACCAGGAAAACTCAATTCAAACCAGGCCTCTATTAATACCAGCTGGAGTGGAACTGAGTCCCACTCACACACCAGGAAAGAGCTAATTCAATTAAGACCTCTAAATACCAGCTGGAGTGGGACTGGGCCCCACTCACTCACCAGGAATGTGCCAATTCAAGCCAGACCTCTATTAACACCAGCTGGAGTGGTACTGAGTCCCACTCACTCAGCAGGAAAGAGCCAATTCAATCCAGACCTCTTAATACCAGCTGGAGTGGGATTGAGCCCCAGACACACACCAGGAAGGAACCAATTCAATTCAGACCTCTTAATCCCAGCTGGAGTGGGACTGAGCCCCACTCACTCACCTGGAAGGAGCCAATTCGATCCAGACCTCTATGAACACCAGCTGGAGAGGTACGGAGCCCCACTCACTCACTGGGAAGGAGCCACTTCAATCCAGACCTCTATTAATACCGGCTGGAGTGGTACTGAGCCCCACTCACTCACTGGGAAGGAGCCACTTCAATCCAGACCTATATTAATACCAGCTGGAGTGGTACTGAGCCCCACTCACTCACCAGGAAGGAGCCAATTCAATCCAAACCTCTATTAATAGCAGCTGGAGTGGTTCTGAGTCCCAATCTCACACCAGGAAAGAGGCAATTAAATCAAGGCCTCTATTTATAGCGACTGGAGTGGGACTGACCCCCACTCACACACCAGGAAAGAGCCAAATCAATCCAGATCTCCATAAATACCAGCTGGAGTGGTACTGAGCCCCACTCACTCACCAGGAAGGAGCCAATTCAATCCAGACCACTATTAATACCAGCTGGAGTGGTACTTAGCCCCACTCACTCACCAGGAAGGAGCCAATTCAATCCAGATCTCTATTAATACCAGCTGGAGTTGTACTGAGCCCCACTCACACACCAGGAAAGAGCCAAATCAATCCAGATCTCTATAAATACCAGCTGGAGTGGTACTGAGTGCCACTCACACACCAGGAAAGAGCCAATTCAATCCAGACCTCTTTTAATAACAGCTGGAGTGGTACTGAGCCCCACTCACTCACCAGGAAGGAGCCAATTCAATCCAGACCACGATGAATACCAGCTGGAGTGGTACTTAGCCCCACTCACTCACCAGGAAGGAGCCAATTCAATCCAGACCTCTATTAATACCAGCTGGAGTGGTACTGAGTCCCACTCAAACACCAGGAAAGAGCCAAATCAATCCAGACCTCTACTAATACCAGCTGGAGTGGTACTGAGTCCCACTCACAAACCAGGAAAGAGGCAATTCAATCCAGACCTATATTAAAACCAGCTGGAGTGGAACTGAGTCCGACTCACACACCAGGAAAGAGCTAATTCAATCCAGACCTCTATTAGTAATAGCTGGAGTGGAACTGAGTCCCACTCACACACCAGCAAAAGAGCCAATTAAATCCAGAACTCTATTAATACCAGCTGGAGTGGAAATGAGTCCCACACACACACCAGGAAAGAGTCAATTCGATCCAGACCTCTATTCATACCAGCTGGAGTGGTACAGAGCCCCACTCACACACCAGGAAAGATCCAATTCAATCCAGACCTCTTAATACCAGCTGGTGTGGGACTGAGCCCCACTCACTCACTAGGATGGAGCCAATTCAATCCAGACCTCTTAATACGAGCTGGAGTGGGACTGGGCCCCACGCACTCACCAGGAAAGATCCAATTCAATCCAGACCTCTTAATACCAGCTGGAGTGGGACTGGGCCCCACTCACTCACCAGGAATGTGCCAATTCAATCCATACCTCTATTAACACCAGCTGGAGTGGTACTGAGTCCCACTCACTCAGCAGGAAAGAGCCAGTTAAATCCAGACCTCTTAGTACCAGCTGGAGTGGGATTGAGCCCCACTCACACACCAGGAAAGAGCCAATTCAATCCAGACCTCTTAATCCCAGCTGGAGCGGGACTGAGCCCCACTCACTCACCTGGAAGGAGCCTATGCAATTCAGACCTCTTAATACCAGCTGGAGTGGGACAGAGTCCCACTCACTCAGCAGGAAAGAGCCAGTTCAATCCAGACCTCTTAATACCAGCTGGAGTGGGACTGAGCCCCACTCACTCAACTGGAAAGAGCCTATTCAATCCAGACCTCTATGAATACAAGCTGGTGTGGTACTGAGTCCCACTCTCACACCACGAAAGAGCCAAGTCATTGCAGACCATCATGAATACAAGCTGGAGTGCGACTGAGCCTGACTAACACAACAGCAAAGAGCCAATTCAAACCAGGTTTCTATTAATACCAGCTGGAGTGGTAGTGAGCCCCACTCACACACCAGGGAAGAGCCAGTTCGATACAGGCCTCTATCTATAGCGACTGGAGTGGGACTGAGTCCCACTCATGCACCAGGCAGGAGGAAATGCAATCCAGACTTCTATTAATACCAGCTGGAGTGGAACGGAGACCCACTCTCACACCAGGACAGAGCCAATTCAAACCAGGTTTCTATTAATACCAGCTGGAGTGGTACTGAGTCCCACTCACATACCAGGAAAGGGCCAAATCAATCTAGACCTCTATTAATATCAGCTGGAGTGGCACTGAGCCCCACTAACACACCAGGAAAGAGCCAAATCAATCCAGATCTCTCTAAATACCAGCTGGAGTGGGACTGAGCCCCACTCACACACCAGGAAAGAGCCAATTCAATCCAGATCTCTTTTAATACCAGCTGGAGTGGTACTGAGCCCCACTCACACACCAGGAAAGAGTCAATTGAAACCAGGCCTCTATTTATACCAGCTGGAGTGGAACTGAGTCCCACTCACACACCAGGAAAGAGCCAAATCAATCCGGACCTCTTAATCCCAGCTGGAGTGGACTGAGCCCCACTCACTCACCTGGAAGGAGCCAATTCAATCCAGACCTCTATTAACACCAGCTGGAGTGGTACTGAGACCCACTTACTCAACTGGAAAGAGCCTATTCAATCCAGACCTCTATGAATACAAGCTGGTGTGGTACTGAGTCCCACTCTCACACCAGGAAAGAGCCAAGTCATTGCAGACCACTATGAATACAAGCTGGAGTGCGACTGAGCCTGACTAACACAACAGGAAAGAGCCAATTCAAACCAGGTTTCTATTAATACCAGCTGGATTGGTACTGAGCCCCACTCACATCAACAGGAAAGAGCCAATTCAATCAAGATCTCTGAATACAAGCTGGAGTGGTACTGTGTCCCGCTCACACACCTGGAATGAGGCAATTCGATCTAGACCTCTATTCATACTAGCTGGAGTGGTACTGAGTCCCACTCACAAACCAGGAAAAAGCCAATTCAGACGAGACTTCTTTTAATACCAGCTGGAGTGGGACTGAGCCCCACTCACACACCAGGAAAGAGCCAAATCAATCCAGATCTCTCTAAATACCAGCTGGAGTGATACTGAGTCCCACTCACACCAGGAAAAAGCCAATTCAGACGCGACTTCCTTTAATACCAGCTGGATTGGTACTGAGCCCCACTCACACACCAGGAAAGAGCCAAATCAATCCAGATCTCTCGAAATACCAGTTGGAGTGATACTGAGTCCCACACACACACCAGGAAAAAGTCAATTCAAACCAGACGTCTTTTAATACTAGCTGGAGTGGGACTGAGCACACTCACACACCAGGAAAGAGCCAAATCAATCCAGATCTCTCTAAATACCAGTTGGAGTGATACTGAGTCCCACTCACACACCAGGAAAGAGCCAAATCAATCTAGACCTCTCTAAATACCAGCTGGAGTGGTACTGAGTCCCACTCACAGACCAGGAAAGAGGCAATTCAATCCAGGCTTCTATTAAAACCAGCTGGATTGGGTCTGAGCCCCACTCACACACCAGGAAAGAGCCAATTCAATCCAGATCTCTTGTAGTACCAGCTGGAGTGGGACTGAGTCCCATTCACACACCAGGAAAGAGCCAAATCAATCCAGATCTCTATAAATACCAGCTGGAGTGGTACTGAGTCCCACTCTCACACCAGGACAGAGACAATTCAAACCAGGTTACTATTAATAGCAGCTGGAGTGGTACTGATTCCCACTCACACATCAGGAAAGAGGCAATTCAATCCAATCCTCTTTTAATACCAGCTGGAGTGGTACTGATCCACACTCACCCACCAGGAAAGAGCCAATTCAATCCAAGCCTGTATTAATACCAGCTGGAGTGATACTGAGTCCCACTCACACACCAGGAAAGGGCCAATTCAATCCAATCCTCTATTAATACCAGCTGGAGTGGTACTGAGCCCCGCTCACACACCAGGAAAGATGCAATTCCATCCAGATCTCTATTAATACCAGCTGGAGTGGTACTGAGCCGCATTCACACACCAGGAAAGAGCCATTTCATTCCAGACCTCTATGAACACAAGCTGGAGTGGGACTGAGCCTGACTAACCTAACAGGAAAGAGCCAATTCAAACCAGGTTTCTATTAATACCAGCAGGAGTGGTACTGAGTCCCACTCACACACCAGCTAAGAGGGAATTCAATCCAAGTCTCTATTGATAAATGCCGGAGTGGTACTGAGGCCCACACACACAGCAGCAAAATGTGCCAATTCAATCCAGGCCACTATTATTACCAGCTGGAGTGGATCTGAGTCACACTCACACACCAGGAAAGTGCCAATTCAATCCAGGCCACTATTATTACCAGCTGGAGTGGTACTGAGTCCCACACACACACCAGGAAATTGCCAATTCAATCCAGGCCTCTATTATTACCAGCTGGAGTGGAACTGAGTCCCACTCACACAGCAGGAAAGTGCCAATTCAATCCAGACCTCTATTAGTACCATCTGGAGTGGAACTGAGTCCCACTCACACACCAGGAAAGTGCCAATTCAATCCAGGCCTCTATTAATACCAGCTGGAGTGGTACTGAGTCCCCCTTACACATCAGGAAAGAGCCAATTCAATCCAGGCCTCTATTAATACCAGCTGGAGTGGTACTGAGCCCCACTCACATCAACAGGAAAGAGCCAATTCAATCAAGACCTCTGAATACCAGCTGGAGTGGGACTGAGTCCCACCCACACACCAAGAAAGAGTCAATTCAATCCAGACCTCTATTAATACAAGCTGGAGAGGTACTGAGCCCCACTCGCATCACCAGGAAAGAGTCAATGCAATCCAGACCTCTATTGATACCAGCTGGAGTGGACCTGTGTCCCACTCACACACCAGGAAAGTGCCAATTCAATCCAGACCTCCTATTAACACCAGCTGGAGTGGTACTGAACCCAACTGACACAGCACGAAAGAGCCAATTCAATCCAGAACTCTTACGAACAGCAACTGGAGTAGTACTGAGCCCCACTCACACACCAGGACAGAGCCAATTCAATCCAGGCCTCTATTAATACCAGCTGCAGTGGTTCTGAGTCCCACTCACACACCAGGAAAGCGCCTATTCAATCCAGACCTGTATTAATACCAGCTGGAGTTGGACTGAGTCCTACTCACACACCAGGAAATAGGCAATTCAATGCAGACCTCGATTAATACCAGATGGAGTTGTACTGAGTCCCACTCTAACACCAGGACAGAGCCAATTCAAACCAGGTTTCTATTAATACCAGCTGGAGTGGTACTGAGTCCCACTGACACACCAGGAAAGAGGCAATTCAATGCAGACCTCTATTAATACAAAATGGATGGTACTGAGTCCCACTCTCACACCAGGACAGAGCGAATTCAAACCAGGTTTCTATTAATACCAGATGGAGTGGTACTGAGTCCCACTCTGACACCAGGACAGAGCAAGTTCAAACCAGGTTTCTATTAATACCAGCTGGAGTGGTACTGAGTCCCACTCATACACCAGGAAAGAGGCAGTTCAATCCATGTCTCTATTAATACCAGCTGGAGTGGGACTGAGTCCCACTCACAGACCAGGAAATAGCCAATTCAATACTGACCACTTTTAATACCAGCTAGAGTGATACTGAACACCACTCACACACCAGGAAAGAGCCAATTCAAACCAGAACTCTTATTAACACCAGCTGGAGTGGTACTGAGCCCCACTCACACACCAGGAAAGTGCAAATTCAATTCGGGTCTCTATTAATACCAGCTGCAGTGGTACTGATCCCCACTCACTCACCAGGAATCAGGCAATTCAATGCAGACCACTATTAGTACCAGATGGAGTGGTACTGAGTCCCACTCACACACCGGGAAAGTGCCAATTCAATCCAGGCCTCTACTGAGAGCGACTGCAGTGGTACTGAGTCTCACTCACACATCGGGAGAGAGGCAATTCGATCCAGGCCTCTATGAATACCAGCTGGAGTGGTACTGGGTCCCACTCACACACCAGGAATGTGTAAATTCAATCTAGGCCTCTCTTAATACCTGCAGAAGTGGTACATAGCCCCTTTGACACAGGAGGAAAGAGACAATTTATTCCTGAACACTATCAATACCAGTTGGAGTTGCACTGAGTCCCACTCACACATCAGGAAAGAGCCGATTCAATCCAGGCCTCTATTAATACCAGCTGCAGTGGTACTGATCCCCACTCACACACCAGGAAAGTGCCAATTCAATCCAGGCCTGTATTAATACAAGCTGGTACTGAGCCCCACTCACACACCAGGAAAGAGACCATTCAATACAGGCCTCTATTAATACCAGCTGGAGTGGTACTGAGCCCCACTCACACACCAGGAAAGCGGCAATTCTATTGCAGACCTCGATTAATACCAGCTGGAGTGGTACTGAGTCCCTCTCTAACACCAGGACTGCGCCAATTCAATACAGGTTTCTAATCATACCAGCTGGAGGGAGACTGAGTCCCACTCACAGACCAGGAAAGTGCCAATTCAATCCAGGCCTCTCCGTAGAGCGACAGGAGCGGGACTGTGTCCCACTCAGACATCATGAAAGAGCCAATTCAATCAAGGCCTCTAATAATACCAGCTGGACTGGGACTGAGTCCCACTCAAACAGCAGGAAAGAGACAATTGGAACCAGGCCTCTATTAATACCAGCTGGAGCGTTACTGAGTCTAACTCAAACATCATGAAAGTGCCAATTCAATCCAGGCCTGTATTAATACCAGCTGGAGTGGTACTTAGCCCCACTCACTCACCAGGAAGGAGCCAATTCAATCCAGACCTCTATTAATACCAGCTGGAGTGGTACTGAGTCCCACTCGAACACCAGGAAAGAGACAAATCAATCCAGACCTCTACTAATACCAGCTGGAGTGGTACTGAGTCCCACTCACAAACCAGGAAAGAGGCAATTCAATCCAGACCTCTATTAAAACCAGCTGGAGTGGAACTGAGTCCTACTCACACACCAGGAAAGAGCTAATTCAATCCAGACCTCTATTAGTAACAGCTGGAGTGGAACTGAGTCCCACTCACACACCAGTAAAAGAGCCAATTAAATCCAGAACTCTATTCATACCAGCTGGAGTGGAAATGAGTCCCACACACACACCAGGAAAGATCCAATTCAATCCAGACCTCTTAATACCAGCTGGAGTGGGACTGAGCCCCACTCACTCACCAGGAAGGAGCCAATTCAATCCAGACCTCTTAATCCCAGCTGGAGCGGGACTGAGCCCCACTCACACACCAGGAATGTGCCAATTCAATCCAGACATCTATTAACACCAGCTGGAGTGGTACTGAGTCCCACTCACTCAGCAGGAAAGAGCCAGTTCAATCCAGACCTCTTAATACCAGCTGGAGTAGGATTGAGCCCCACTCACACACCAGGAAAGAGCCAATTCAATCCAGACCTCTTAATCCCAGCTGGAGCGGGACTGAGCCCCACTCACTCACCTGGAAGGAGCCAATTCAATTCAGACCTCTATTAACACCAGCTGTAGTGGGACTAAGCCCCACTCACACACCAGGAAAGAGACAATTCAATCCAGACCTCTTATTCCCAGCTGGAGTGGGACTGAGCCCCACTCACTCAACTGGAAAGAGCCTATTCAATCCAGACCTCTGTGAATACAAGCTGGTGTGGGACTGAGTCCCACTCTGACACCACGAAAGAGCCAAGTCATTGCAGACCACCATGAATACAAGCTGGAGTGGTACTGTGTCCCACTCTCACAACAGGAAAGAGCCAAGTCATTGCAGACCACTATGAATACAAGCTGGAGTGCGACTGAGCCTGACTAACACACCAGGAAAGAGCTAATTCAATCCAGATATCTAGTAGTAACAGCTGGAGTGGAACTGAGTCCCACTCACACACCAGTAAAAGAGCCAATTAAATCCAGAACTCTATTAATACCAGCTGGAGTGGAAATGAGTCCCACACACACACCAGGAAAGAGTCAATTCAATCCAGACCTCTATTCATACCAGCTGGAGTGGTACTGAGCCCCACTCACACACCAGGAAAGATCCAATTCAATCCAGACGTCTTAATACCAGCTGGAGTGGGACTGAGTCCCACTCACTCACCAGGAAGGAGCCAATTCAATCCAGACCTCTTAATACCAGCTGGAGTGGGATTGAGCCCCACTTTCACACCAGGAAAGAGCCAATTCAATCCAGACCTCTTAATCCCAGCTGGAGCGGGACTGAGCCCCACTCACTCACCTGGAAGGAGCCAATTCAATTCAGACCTCTATTAACACCAGCTGTAGTGGGACTGAGCCCCACTCACACACCAGGAAAGAGCCAATTCAATCCAGACCTCTTATTCCCAGCTGGAGTGGGACTGAGCCCCACTCACTCAACTGGAAAGAGCCTATTCAATCCAGACCTCTGTGAATACAAGCTGGTGTGGGACTGAGTCCCACTCTCACACCACGAAAGAGCCAAGTCATTGCAGACCACCATGAATACAAGCTGGAGTGGTACTGTGTCCCACTCTCACAACAGGAAAGAGCCAAGTCATTGCAGACCACTATGAATACAAGCTGGAGTGCGACTGAGCCTGACTAACACACCAGGAAAGAGCTAATTCAATCCAGACATCTAGTAGTAACAGCTGGAGTGGAACTGAGTCCCACTCACACACCAGTAAAAGAGCCAATTAAATCCAGAACTCTATTAATACCAGCTGGAGTGGAAATGAGTCCCACACACACACCAGGAAAGAGTCAATTCAATCCAGACCTCTATTCATACCAGCTGGAGTGGTACTGAGCCCCACTCAGACACCAGGAAAGATCCAATTCAATCCAGACCTCTTAATACCAGCTGGAGTGGGACTGAGCCCCACTCACTCACCAGGAAGGAGCCAATTCAATCCAGACCTCTTAATACGAGCTGGAGTGGGACTGGGCCCCACTCACTCACCAGGAAAGATCCAATTCAATCCAGACCTCTTAATACCAGCTGGAGTGGGATTGAGCCCCACTTTCACACCAGGAAAGAGCCAATTCAATCCAGACCTCTTAATCCCAGTTGGAGTGGGACTGAGCCCCACTCACTCTCCAGGAATGTGCCAATTCAATCCAGACATCTATTAACACCAGCTGGAGTGGTACTGAGTCCCACTCACTCAGCAGGAAAGAGCCAGTTCAATCCAGACCTCTTAATACCAGCTGGAGTGGGATTGAGCCCCACTCACACACCAGGAAAGAGCCAATTCAATCCAGACCTCTTAATCCCAGCTGGAGCGGGACTGAGCCCCACTCACTCACCTGGAAGGAGCCAATTCAATTCAGACCTCTATTAACACCAGCTGTAGTGGGACTGAGCCCCACTCACACACCAGGAAAGAGCCAATTCAATCCAGACCTCTTATTCCCAGCTGGAGTGGGACTGAGCCCCACTCACTCAACTGGAAAGAGCCTATTCAATCCAGACCTCTGTGAATACAAGCTGGTGTGGGACTGAGTCCCACTCTCACACCACGAAAGAGCCAAGTCATTGCAGACCACCATGAATACAAGCTGGAGTGGTACTGTGTCCCACTCTCACAACAGGAAAGAGCCAAGTCATTGCAGACCACTATGAATACAAGCTGGAGTGCGACTGAGCCTGACTAACACAACAGGAAAGAGCCAATTCAAACCAGGTTTCTATTAATACCAGCTGGAGTGGTACTGAGTCCCACTCACGCACCAGGAAAGAGCCAATTCAATCCAGACCTCTATTAATACCAGCTGGAGTGGACCTGAGTCCCACTCAAACACCAGGAAAGATCCAATTCAATCCAGACCTCTTAATACCAGCTGGAGTGGGACTGAGCCCCACTCACTCACCAGGAAGGAGCCAATTCAATCCAGACCTCTTAATACGAGCTGGAGTGGGACTGGGCCCCACTCACACACCAGGAAAGATCCAATTCAATCCAGACCTCTTAATACCAGCTGGAGTGGGATTGAGCCCCACTTTCACACCAGGAAAGAGCCAATTCAATCCAGACCTCTTAATCCCAGCTGGAGTGGGACTGAGCCCCACTCACTCTCCAGGAATGTGCCAATTCAATCCAGACATCTATTAACACCAGCTGGAGTGGTACTGAGTCCCACTCACTCAGCAGGAAAGAGCCAGTTCAATCCAGACCTCTTAATACCAGCTGGAGTGGGATTGAGCCCCACTCACACACCAGGAAAGAGCCAATTCAATCCAGACCTCTTAATCCCAGCTGGAGCGGGACTGAGCCCCACTCACTCACCTGGAAGGAGCCAATTCAATTCAGACCTCTATTAACACCATCTGTAGTGGGACTGAGCCCCACTCACACACCAGGAAAGAGCCAATTCAATCCAGACCTCTTATTCCCAGCTGGAGTGGGACTGAGCCCCACTCACTCAACTGGAAAGAGCCTATTCAATCCAGACCTCTGTGAATACAAGCTGGTGTGGGACTGAGTCCCACTCTCACACCACGAAAGAGCCAAGTCATTGCAGACCACCATGAATACAAGCTGGAGTGGTACTGTGTCCCACTCTCACAACAGGAAAGAGCCAAGTCATTGCAGACCACTATGAATACAAGCTGGAGTGCGACTGAGCCTGACTAACACAACAGGAAAGAGCCAATTCAAACCAGGTTTCTATTAATACCAGCTGGAGTGGTACTGAGTCCCACTCACACACCAGGAAATAGGCAATTCAATTCACACCCCGATAAATACCAGCTGGAGACGTTACTGAGACCCACTCACACACCAGGAAAGAGGGAATTAATTCCAGGTCTCAATTAATACCAGCTGGAGTGGTACTGAATCCCACTCACACACCAGGGAAGAGAAATATCAATCCACACATCAATAAATACCAGCTGGAGTGTTACTGAGTCCCACTCACACACCAGGGAAGAGAAATATCAATCCACACATCAATAAATACCAGCTGGAGTGTTACTGAGTCCCACTCACACAACAGGGAAGCGACATTTCGAACCAGGCCTCTATTTATAGCGACTGGAGTGGGACGGAGTCCCACTCACACACCAGGAAAGAGCCATATCAATCCAGGTCTATATCAATACCAGCTGGAGTGGTACTGAATGCGACGCACACACCAGGAAAGAGCCAATTCAATTCAGACCTCTTTTAATAACAGCTGGAGTGGGACTGAGCACCTCTCACTCACCAGGAAAGAGCCAATTCAATCCAGACCTCTTTTAGTAACAGCTGGAGTGGTACTGAGCCCCACTCACACACCAGGAAAGAGCCAATTCAATCCAGACCTCTTTTAATACCAGCTGGAGTGGGACTGAGCCTCACTCACAAACCAGGAAAGAGCCAATTTAATCCAGACATCTTTTAATACCAGCTGGAGTGGGACTGAGCCTCACTCACACACCAGGAAAGAGTCAATTCAATCCAGATCTCTTTTAATAAAAGCTGCAGAGGGCCTGAGCCACACTCACACATCAGGAAAGAGCCAATTCAATCCAGGTTTCTATTAATACAAGCTGGAGAGGGCCTGAGCCTCTCTCACACACCAGGAAAGAGCCAATTCAATCCAGGTTTCTATTAATACAAGCTGCAGAGGGCCTGAGCCTCACTCACACACCAGGAAAGAGCCGATTCAATCCAGACCTCTTTTAATACCAGCTGGAGTGGGACTGAGCCTCACTCACAAACCAGGAAAGAGCCAATTTAATCCAGACATCTTTTAATACCAGCTGGAGTGGGACTGAGCACCATTCATACACCAGGAAAGAGTCAATTCAATCCAGACCTCTTTTAATACCAGCTGGAGTGGGACTGAGCCTCACTCACAAACCAGGAAAGAGCCAATTCAATCCAGACATCTTTTAATACCAGCTGGAGTGGGACTGAGCCTCACTCACACACCACGAAAGAGCCAATTCAATCCAGATCTCTTTTAATACAAGCTGCAGAGGGCCTGAGCCACACTCACACATCAGGAAAGAGCCAATTCAATCCAGGTTTCTATTAATACAAGCTGGAGAGTGCCTGAGCCTCACTCACACACCAGGAAAGAGCCAATTCAATCCAGATCTCTTTTAATACAAGCTGGAGAGGGCCTGAGCCTCACTCACACACCAGGAAAGAGCCAATTCAATCTAGACCTCTATTCATACCAGCTGGAGTGGTACTGAGTCCCACTCACACACCAGGAAAGATCCAATTCAATCCAGGTCTCTATTAATACCAGCTGGAGTGGCACTGAGCCCCACTCACTCACCAGGAAGGAGCCAATTCATTCCAGGTCTCTATTAATAGCAGCTGGAGTGGTACTGAGTCCCACTCACACACCAGGATAGATCCAATTCAATCCAGGTCTCTATTAATACCAGCTGGTGTGGTACTGAGCCGCATTCACACACCAGGAAAGAGCCAATTCATTCCAGATCTCTATGAATACAAGCTGGAGTGGGACTGAGCCTGACGAACACAACAGCAAGGAACCAATTCAATCCAGGCTTCTATTAATACCAGCTGGAGTGGTACTGAGCCCCAAGCACACACCAGGAAAGAGACAAATCAATCCAGACCTCTATTCATACCAGCTGGAGTGGGACTGAGTCCCACTCACACACCAGCTAAGAGCCAATTCAATCCAGGTCTCTATTAATACCAGCTGGAGTGGTACTGAGTCCCACTCACGCACCAGGAAAGAGCCAATTCAATCCAGACCTCTATTAATACCAGCTGGAGTGGTACTGAGCCCCACACACACACCAGGAAAGAGTCAATTGAAACCAGGCCTCTATTTATACCAGCTGGAGTGGAACTGCGTCCCACTCATACACCAGGAAAGAGCCAAATCAATCTAGACCTCTATTAATACCAGCTGGAGTGGTACTGAGCCCCACTCACACACCAGGAAAGAGTCAATTCAAACCAGGCCTCTATTAGTATCAGCTGGAGTGGTAGTGAGCCCCACTCACACACCAGGGAAGAGCCATTTCGATCCAGGCCTCTATCTATAGCGACTGGAGAGGGACTGAGTCCCACTCATGCACCGGGAAAGAGGAAATTCAATCCAGACTTCTATTAATACCAGCTGGAGTGGAACGGAAACCCACTCTCACACCAGGACAGATCCAATTCAAACCAGGTTTCTATTAATACCAGCTGGAGTGGTACTGAGTACCACTCACATACCAGGAAAGGGCCAAATCAATCTAGTCCTCTATTAATACCAGCTGGAGTGGACCTGAGTCCCACACACACACCAGGAAATTGCCAATTCAATCCAGGCCTCTATTATTACCAGCTGGAGTGGAACTGAGTCCCACTCACACAGCAGGAAAGTGCCAATTCAATCCAGACCTCTATTAGTACCATCTGGAGTGGAACTGAGTCCCACTCACACACCAGGAAAGAGCCAATTCAATCCAGGCCTCTATTAATACCAGCTGGAGTGGTACTGAGCCCCACTCACATCAACAGGAAAGAGCCAATTCAATCAAGACCTCTGAATACCAGCTGGAGTGGGACTGAGTCCCACCCACACACCACGAAAGAGTCAATTCAATCCAGACCTCTATTAATACAAGCTGGAGAGGTACTGAGCCCCACTCGCATCACCAGGAAAGAGTCAATTCAATCCAGACCTCTATTGATACCAGCTGGAGTGGACCTGTGTCCCACTCACACACCAGGAAAGTGCCAATTCAATCCAGACCTCCTATTAACACCAGCTGGAGTGGTACTGAACCCAACTCACACAGCACGAAAGAGCCAATTCAATCCAGAACTCTTACGAACAGCAACTGGTGTAGTACTGAGCCCCACTCACACACCAGGACAGAGCCAATTCAATCCAGGCCTCTATTAATACCAGCTGCAGTGGTTCTGAGTCCCACTCACACACCAGGAAAGCGCCTATTCAATCCAGACCTGTATTAATACCAGCTGGAGTTGGACTGAGTCCTACTCACACACCAGGAAATAGGCAATTCAATGCAGACCTCGATTAATACCAGATGGAGTTGTACTGAGTCCCACTCTAACACCAGGACAGAGCCAATTCAAACCAGGTTTCTATTAATACCAGCTGGAGTGGTACTGAGTCCCACTCACACACCAGGAAAGAGGCAATTCAATGCAGACCTCTATTAATACAAAATGGATGGTACTGAGTCCCACTCTCACACCAGGACAGAGCGAATTCAAACCAGGTCTCTATTAATACCAGATGGAGTGGTACTGAGTCCCACTCTGACACCAGGACAGAGCAAGTTCAAACCAGGTTTCTATTAATACCAGCTGGAGTGGTACTGAGTCCCACTCACACACCAGGAAAGAGGCAGTTCAATCCATGTCTCTATTAATACCAGCTGGAGTGGGACTGAGTCCCACTCACAGACCAGGAAATAGCCAATTCAATACTGACCACTTTTAATACCAGCTAGAGTGATACTGAACACCACTCACACACCAGGAAAGAGCCAATTCAAACCAGAACTCTTATTAACACCAGCTGGAGTGGTACTGAGCCCCACTCACACACCAGGAAAGTGCAAATTCAATTCGGGTCTCTATTAATACCAGCTGCAGTGGTACTGATCCCCACTCACTCACCAGGAATCAGGCAATTCAATGCAGACCACTATTAGTACCAGATGGAGTGGTACTGAGTCCCACTCACACACCGGGAAAGTGCCAATTCAATCCAGGCCTCTACTGAGAGCGACTGCAGTGGTACTGAGTCTCACTCACACATCGGGAGAGAGGCAATTCGATCCAGGCCTCTATGAATACCAGCTGGAGTGGTACTGGGTCCCACTCACACACCAGGAATGTGTAAATTCAATCTAGGCCTCTCTTAATACCTGCAGAAGTGGTACATAGCCCCTTTGACACAGGAGGAAAGAGACAATTTATTCCTGAACACTATCAATACCAGTTGGAGTTGCACTGAGTCCCACTCACACATCAGGAAAGAGCCGATTCAATCCAGGCCTCTATTAATACCAGCTGCAGTGGTACTGATCCCCACTCACACACCAGGAAAGTGCCAATTCAATCCAGGCCTGTATTAATACAAGCTGGAGTGGTACTGAGCCCCACTCACACACCAGGAAAGCGGCAATTCAATCCAGACCTCCATGAATACAAGCTGGTATGGTACTGAGTACCACTCACACACCAGGGAAGACAGAATTCAATCCAGACCTCTATTAATACCAGCTGGAGTGGTACTGAGCCCCACTCACACACCAGGAGACAGCAAATTCAATCCAGACCTCTTATTAACACCAGCTGGAGAGGTACTGAACACCACTCATACACCAGGAAAGAGCAAATTCAAAACAGAACTCTAATTAACACAAGCTGGAGTAGTACAGAGCCCCACTCACACACAAGGAAAGTGCGAATTCAATCCAGAACTCTATTAATACCAGCTGGAGTGGTACTGAGCCCCACTCACACACCAGGACAGAGCCAATTCAATCCAGGTCTCTATTAGTACCATTTGAGTGAAACTGAGTCCCAATCACAGACCAGGAAAGTGCCAATTCAATCCAGGCCTCTACGTAGAGCGACAGGAGCGGGACTGTGTCCCACTCAGACATCATGAAAGAGCCAATTCAATCAAGGCCTCTAATAATACCAGCTGGAGTGGGACTGAGTCCCACTCACACAGCAGGAAGGAGACAATTGAAACCAGGCCTCTATTAATACCAGCTGGAGTGGTACTGGGTCCGACTCACACACCAGGAATGTGTAAATTCAATCTAGGCCTCTCTTAATACCTGCAGAAGTGGTACATAGCCCCTTTGACACAGGAGGAAAGAGACAATTTATTCCTGAACACTATCAAAACCCGTTGGACTTGCACTGAGTCCCACTCACACATCAGGAAAGAGCCGATTCAATCCAGGCCTCTATTAATACCAGCTGCAGTGGTACTGATCCCCACTCACACACCAGGAAAGTGCCAATTCAATCCAGGCCTGTATTAATACAAGCTGGTACTGAGCCCCACTCACACACCAGGAAAGAGACCATTCAATACAGGCCTCTATTAATACCAGCTGGAGTGGTACTGAGCCCCACTCACACACCAGGAAAGCGGCAATTATATTGCAGACCTCGATTAATACCAGATGGAGTGGTACTGAGTCCCTCTCTAACACCAGGACTGCGCCAATTCAATACAGGTTTCTAATCATACCAGCTGGAGGGAGACTGAGTCCCACTCACAGACCAGGAAAGTGCCAATTCAATCCAGGCCTCTCCGTAGAGCGACAGGAGCGGGACTGTGTCCCACTCAGACATCATGAAAGAGCCAATTCAATCAAGGCCTCTAATAATACCAGCTGGAGCGTTACTGAGTCTAACTCAAACATCATGAAAGTGCCAATTCAATCCAGGCCTGTATTAATACCAGCTGGAGTGGTACTTAGCCCCACTCACTCACCAGGAAGGAGCCAATTCAATCCAGACCTCTATTAATACCAGCTGGAGTGGTACTGAGTCCCACTCAAACACCAGGAAAGAGCCAAATCAATCCAGACCTCTACTAATACCAGCTGGAGTGGTACTGAGTCCCACTCACAAACCAGGAAAGAGGCAATTCAATCCAGACCTCTATTAAAACCAGCTGGAGTGGAACTGAGTCCTACTCACACACCAGGAAAGAGCTAATTCAATCCAGACCTCTATTAGTAACAGCTGGAGTGGAACTGAGTCCCACTCACACACAGTAAAAGAGCCAATTAAATCCAGAACTCTATTAATACCAGCTGGAGTGGAAATGAGTCCCACACACACACCAGTGAAGAGTCAATTCAATCCAGACCTCTATTCATACCAGCTGGAGTGGTACTGAGTCCCACTCACACATCAGGAAAGATCCAATTCAATCCAGACCTCTTAATACCAGCTGGAGTGGGACTGAGCCCCACTCACTCACCAGGAAGGAGCCAATTCAATCCAGACCTCTATTAATACCAGCTGGAGTGGTACTGAGTCCCACTCAAACACCAGGAAAGAGCCAAATCAATCCAGACCTCTACTAATACCAGCTGGAGTGGTACTGAGTCCCACTCACAAACCAGGAAAGAGGCAATTCAATCCAGACCTCTATTAAAACCAGCTGGAGTGGAACTGAGTCCTACTCACACACCAGGAAAGAGCTAATTCAATCCAGACCTCTATTAGTAACAGCTGGAGTGGAACTGAGTCCCACTCACACACAGTAAAAGAGCCAATTAAATCCAGAACTCTATTAATACCAGCTGGAGTGGAAATGAGTCCCACACACAGACCAGGGAAGAGTCAATTCAATCCAGACCTCTATTCATACCAGCTGGAGTGGTACTGAGCCCCACTCACACATCAGGAAAGATCCAATTCAATCCAGACCTCTTAATACCAGCTGGAGTGGGACTGAGCCCCACTCACTCACCAGGAAGGAGCCAATTCAATCCAGACCTCTTAATACGAGCTGGAGTGGGACTGGGCCCCAATCGCACACCAGGAATGTGCCAATTCAATCCAGACATCTATTAACACCAGCTGGAGTGGTACTGAGTCCCACTCACTCAGCAGGAAAGAGCCAGTTCAATCCAGACCTCTTAATACCAGCTGGAGTGGGATTGAGCCCCACTCACACACCAGGAAAGAGCCAATTCAATCCAGACCTCTTAATCCCAGCTGGAGCGGGACTGAGCCCCACTCACTCACCTGGAAGGAGCCAATTCAATTCAGACCTCTATTAACACCAGCTGTAGTGGGACTAAGCCCCACTCACACACCAGGAAAGAGCCAATTCAATCCAGACCTCTTATTCCCAGCTGGAGTGGGACTGAGCCCCACTCACTCAACTGGAAAGAGCCTATTCAATCCAGACCTCTGTGAATACAAGCTGGTGTGGGACTGAGTCCCACTCTCACACCACGAAAGAGCCAAGTCATTGCAGACCACCATGAATACAAGCTGGAGTGGTACTGTGTCCCACTCTCACAACAGGAAAGAGCCAAGTCATTGCAGACCACTATGAATACAAGCTGGAGTGCGACTGAGCCTGACTAACACACCAGGAAAGAGCTAATTCAATCCAGACATCTAGTAGTAACAGCTGGAGTGGAACTGAGTCCCACTCACACACCAGTAAAAGAGCCAATTAAATCCAGAACTCTATTAATACCAGCTGGAGTGGAAATGAGTCCCACACACACACCAGGAAAGAGTCAATTCAATCCAGACCTCTATTCATACCAGCTGGAGTGGTACTGAGCCCCACTCACACACCAGGAAAGATCCAATTCAATCCAGACCTCTTAATACCAGCTGGAGTGGGACTGAGCCCCACTCACTCAGCAGGAAGGAGCCAATTCAATCCAGACTTCTTAATACGAGCTGGAGTGGGACTGGGCCCCACTCACTCACCAGGAAAGATCCAATTCAATCCAGACCTCTTAATACCAACTGGAGTGGGATTGAGCCCCACTTTCACACCAGGAAAGAGCCAATTCAATCCAGACCTCTTAATCCCAGCTGGAGTGGGACTGAGCCCCACTCACTCTCCAGGAATGTGCCAATTCAATCCAGACATCTATTAACACCAGCTGGAGTGGTACTGAGTCCCACTCACTCAGCAGGAAAGAGCCAGTTCAATCCAGACCTCTTAATACCAGGTGGAGTGGGATTGAGCCCCACTCACACACCAGGAAAGAGCCAATTCAATCCAGACCTCTTAATCCCAGCTGGAGCGGGACTGAGCCCCACTCACTCACCTGGAAGGAGCCAATTCAATCCAGACCTCTATGAATACAAGCTGGTGTGGTGCGGAGTCCCACTCTCACACCACGAAAGAGCCAAGTCATTGCAGACCACCATGAATGCAAGCTGGAGTGGTACTGTGTCCCACTCTCACAACAGGAAAGAGCCAAGTCATTGCAGACCACTATGAATACAAGCTGGAGTGCGACTGAGCCTGACTAACACAACAGGAAAGAGCCAATTCAAACCAGGTTTCTATTAATACCAGCTGGAGTGGTACTGAGTCCCACTCACACACCAGGAAATAGGCAATTCAATCCACACCCCGATAAATACCAGCTGGAGTGTTACTGAGACCCACTCACACACCAGGAAAGAGGGAATTAATTCCAGGTCTCAATTAATACCAGCTGGAGTGGTACTGAGTCCCACTCACACACCAGGGAAGAGAAATATCAATCCACACATCAATAAATACCAGCTGGAGTGTTACTGAGTCCCACTCACACACCAGGGAAGAGAAATATCAATCCACACATCAATAAATACCAGCTGGAGTGTTACTGAGTCCCACTCACACAACAGGGAAGCGACATTTCGATCCAGGCCTCTATTTATAGCGACTGGAGTGGGACGGAGTCCCACTCACACACCAGGAAAGAGCCATATCAATCCAGGTCTGTATCAATACCAGCTGGAGTGGTACTGAGTGCGACGCACACACCAGGAAAGAGCCAATTCAATTCAGACCTCTTTTAATAACAGCTGGAGTGGGACTGAGCCCCACTCACACACCAGGAAAGAGCCAATTCAATCCAGACCTCTTTTAGTAACAGCTGGAGTGGTACTGAGCCCCACTCACACACCAAGAAAGAGCCAATTCAATCCAGACCTCTTTTAATACAAGCTGTAGAGGGCCTGAGCCACACTCACACATCAGGAAAGAGCCAATTCAATCCAGATCTCTTTTAATACAAGCTGGAGAGGGCCTGATCCACACTCACACATCAGGAAAGAGCCAATTCAATCCAGATCTCTTTTAATAACAGCTGGAGTGGGACTGAGCACCTCTCACTCACCAGGAAAGAGCCAATTCAATCCAGATCTCTTTTAATACCAGCTGGAGTGGGACTGAGCACCACTCATACACCAGGAAAGAGCCGATTCAATCCAGACCTCTTTTAATACCAGCTGGAGTGGGACTGAGCCTCACTCACAAACCAGGAAAGAGCCAATTTAATCCAGACATCTTTTAATACCAGCTGGAGTGGGACTGAGCACCATTCATACACCAGGAAAGAGTCAATTCAATCCAGACCTCTTTTAATACCAGCTGGAGTGGGACTGAGCCTCACTCACAAAACAGGAAAGAGCCAATTCAATCCAGACATCTTTTAATACCAGCTGGAGTGGGACTGAGCCTCACTCACACACCAGGAAAGAGCCAATTCAATCCAGATCTCTTTTAATACAAGCTGCAGAGGGCCTGAGCCACACTCACACATCAGGAAAGAGCCAATTCAATCCAGGTTTCTATTAATACAAGCTGGAGAGGGCCTGAGCCTCACTCACACACCAGGAAAGAGCCAATTCAATCCAGATCTCTTTTAATACAAGCTGGAGAGGGCCTGAGCCTCACTCACACACCAGGAAAGAGCCAATTCAATCTAGACCTCTATTCATACCAGCTGGAGTGGTACTGAGTCCCACTCACACACCAGGAAAGATCCAATTCAATCCAGGTCTCTATTAATACCAGCTGGAGTGGTACTGAGCCCCACTCACACCCCAGGTAAGAGCCAATTCAATCCAGTCCTGTATTAATAGCAGCTGGAGTGGCACTGAGCCCCACTCACTCACCAGGAAGGAGCCAATTCATTCCAGGTCTCTATTAATAGCAGCTGGAGTGGTACTGAGTCCCACTCACACACCAGGATTGATCCAATTCAATCCATTTCTCTATTAATACCAGCTGGTGTGGTACTGAGCCGCATTCACACACCAGGAAAGAGCCAATTCATTCCAGATCTCTATGAATACAAGCTGGAGTGGGACTGAGCCTGACGAACACAACAGCAAGGAACCAATTCAATCCAGGCTTCTATTAATACCAGCTGGAGTGGTACTGAGCCCCAAGCACACACCAGGAAAGAGACAAATCAATCCAGACCTCTATTCATACCAGCTGGAGTGGGACTGAGTCCCACTCACACACCAGCTAAGAGCCAATTCAATCCAGGTCTCTATTAATACCAGCTGGAGTGGTACTGAGTCCCACTCACGCACCAGGAAAGAGCCAATTCAATCCAGACCTCTATTAATACCAGCTGGAGTGGACCTGAGTCCCACTCAAACACCAGGAAAGAGCCAATTCAATCCAGACCTCTATTAATACCAGCTGGAGTGGTACTGAGCCCCACTCACACACCAGGAAAGAGTCAATTGAAACCAGGCCTCTATTTATACCAGCTGGAGTGGAACTGCGTCCCACTCATACACCAGGAAAGAGCCAAATCAATCTAGACCTCTATTAATACCAGCTGGAGTGGTACTGAGCCCCACTCACACACCAGGAAAGAGTCAATTCAAACCAGGCCTCTATTAGTATCATCTGGAGTGGTAGTGAGCCCCACTCACACACCAGGGAAGAGCCATTTCGATCCAGGCCTCTATCTATAGCGACTGGAGTGGGACTGAGTCCCACTCATGCACCGGGAAAGAGGAAATTCAATCCAGACTTCTATTAATACCAGCTGGAGTGGAACGGAGACCCACTCTCACACCAGGACAGATCCAATTCAAACCAGGTTTCTATTAATACCAGCTGGAGTGGTACTGAGTCCCACTCACATACCAGGAAAGGGCAAAATCAATCTAGACCTCTATTAATATCAGCTGGAGTGGCACTGAGCCCCACTCACACACCAGGAAAGAGCCAAATCAATCCAGATCTCTCTAAATACCAGCTGGAGTGAGACTGAGCCCCACTCACACACCAGGAAAGAGCCAATTCAATCCAGATCTCTTTGAATGCCAGCTGGAGTGGTACTGAGCCCCACTCACACACCAGGAAAGAGTCAATTGAAACCAGGCCTCTATTTATACCAGCTGGAGTGGAACTGAGTCCCACTCATACACCAGGAAAGAGCCAAGACAATCTAGACCTCTATTAATACCAGCTGGAGTGGGATTGAGCCCCACTCACACACCAGGAAAGAGCCAATTCAATCCGGACCTCTTAATCCCAGCTGGAGTGGGACTGAGCCCCACTCACTCACCTGGAAGGAGCCAATTCAATCCAGACCTCTATTAACACCAGCTGGAGTGGTACTGAGACCCAGTCACACACCAGGAAAGAGCCAATTCAATCCAGACCTCTTAATCCCAGCTGGAGTGGGACTGAGTCCCACTCACACACCAGCTAAGAGCCAATTCAATCCAGACCTCTATGAATACAAGCTGGTGTGGTACTGAGTCCCACTCTCACACCAGGAAAGAGCCAAGTCACTGCAGACAACTTTGAATACAAGCTGGAGTGCGACTGAGCCTGACTAACACAACAGGAAAGAGCCAATTCAATCAAGACCTCTGAATACCAGCTGGAGTGGTACTGTGTCCCGCTCACACACCTGGAATGAGGCAATTCGATCTAGACCTTTATTCATACCAGCTGGAGTGGTACTGAGTCCCACTCACACACCAGGAAAAAGCCAATTCAGACGAGACTTCTTTTAATACCAGCTGGAGTGGGACTGAGCCCCACTCACACACCAGGAAAGAGCCAAATCAATCCAGATCTCTCTAAATACCAGCTGGAGTGATACTGAGTCCCACTCACACACCAGGAAAAAGCCAATTCAGACGAGACTTCTTTTAATAACAGCTGGAGTGGGACTGAGCCCCACTCACACACCAGGAAAGAGCCAATTCAAACCAGGTTTCTATTAATACCAGCTGGAGTGATACTGAGTCCCACTCACACACCAGGAAAAAGCCAATTCAGACGAGACTTCTTTTAATACCAGCTGGAGTGGGACTGAGCCCCACTCACACACCAGGAAAAGAGCCAATTCAATCCAGATCTCTTTTAATGCCAGCTGGACTGGTACTGAGTTGCACTCACACACCAGGAAAAAGCCAATTCAAACCAGGCCTCTATTAATACTAGCTGGAGTGGTACTGAGTCCCACTCACATACCAGGAAAGGCCCAAATCAATCTAGACCTCTATTAATACCATCTGGAGAGGTACTGAGCCCCACTCACACATAAGGAAAGAGCCAAATCAATCCAGATCTCTCTAAATACCAGCTGGAGTGATACTGAGTCCCACTCACACACCAGGAAAAAGCCAATTCAGACGCGACTTCTTTTAATACAAGCTGGAGTGGGACTGAGCCCCACTCACATACCAGGAAAGGGCCAAATCAAGCTAGACCTCTATTAATACCAGCTGGAGTGGTACTGAGCCCCACTCACACACCAGGAAAGAGCCAAATCAATCCAGATCTCTCGAAATACCAGTTGGAGTGATACTGAGTCCCACACACACACCAGGAAAAAGCCAATTCAAACCAGACGTCTTTTAATACTAGCTGGAGTGGGACTGAGCCCACTCACACACCGGGAAAGAGCCAAATCAATCCAGATCTCTCTAAGTACCTGTTGGAGTGATACTGAGTCCCACTCACACACCAGGAAAGAGCCAAATCAATCTAGACCTCTATTAATACCAGCTGGAGTGGTACTGAGTCCCACTCACAGACCAGGAAATAGGCAATTCAATCCAGGCTTCTACTAAAACCAGCTGGATTGGGTCTGAGCCCCACTCACACACAAGGAAAGAGCCAATTCAATCCAGATCTCTTGTAGTACCAGCTGGAGTGGGACTGAGTCCCATTCACACACCAGGAAAGAGTCAATTCAATCCAGAACTCTTTTAATACCAGCTGCAGTGGTACTGAGCCCCACTCACACACCAGGAAAGAGCCAAATCAATCCAGATCTCTATAAATACCAGCTGGAGTGGTACTGAGTCCCACTCTCACACCAGGACAGAGACAATTCAAACCAGGTTACTATTAATAGCAGCTGGAGTGGTACTGATTCCCACTCACACATCAGGAAAGAGGCAATTCAATCCAATCCTCTTTTAATACCAGCTGGAGTGGTACTGATCCACACTCACCCACCAGGAAAGAGCCAATTCAATCCAGGCCTGTATTAATACCAGCTGGAGTGATACTGAGTCCCACTCACACACCAGGAAAGGGCCAATTCAATCCAATCCTCTATTAATACCAGCTGGAGTGGTACTGAGCCCCGCTCACACACCAGGAAAGATGCAATTCCATCCAGATCTCTATTAATACCAGCTGGAGTGGTACTGAGCCGCATTCACACACCAGGAAAGAGCCAATTCTTTCCAGACCTCTATGAACACAAGCTGGAGTGGGACTGAGCCTGTCTAACCTAACAGGAAAGAGCCAATTCAAACCAGGCTTCTATTAATACCAGCAGGAGTGGCACTGAGTCCCACTCACACACCAGCTAAGAGGGAATTCAATCCAAGTCTCTATTGATAAAAGCCGGAGTGGTACTGAGGCCCACACACACACAAGCAAAATGTGCCAATTCAATCCAGGCCACTATTATTACCAGCTGGAGTGGAACTGAGTCACACTCACACACCAGGAAAGTGCCAGTTCAATCCAGACCTCTTAATACCAGCTGGAGTGGTACTGAGTCCCACTCACAGACCAGGAAATAGGCAATTCAATCCAGGCTTCTACTAAAACCAGCTGGATTGGGTCTGAGCCCCACTCACACACAAGGAAAGAGCCAATTCAATCCAGATCTCTTGTAGTACCAGCTGGAGTGGGACTGAGTCCCACTCAGACACCAGGAAAGTGCCAATTCAATCCAGGCCTCTATTAATACCAGCAGGAGTGGTACTGAGTCCCACACACACACACACCAGGAAATTGCCAATTCAATCCAGGCCTCTATTATTACCAGCTGGAGTGGAACTGAGTCCCACTCACAAACCAGGAAAGTGCCAATTCAATCCAGGCCTCTATTAGTACCATCTGGAGTGGAACTGAGTCCCACTCACACATCAGGAAAGAGCCAATTCAATCCAGGCCTCTATTAATACCAGCTGGAGTGGTACTGAGCCCCACTCACATCAACAGGAAAGAGCCAATTCAATCAAGACCTCTGAATACCAGCTGGAGTGGGACTGAGTCCCACCCACACACCAAGAAAGAGTCAATTCAATCCAGACCTCTATTAATACAAGCTGGAGAGGTACTGAGCCCCACTCGCATCACCAGGAAAGAGTCAATTCAATCCAGACCTCTATTGATACCAGCTGGAGTGGACCTGTGTCCCACACACACACCAGGAAAGTGCCAATTCAATCCAGACCTCCTATTAACACCAGCTGGAGTGGTACTGAACCCAACTCACACAGCACGAAAGAACCAATTCAATCCAGAACTCTTATGAACAGCAACTGGAGTAGTACTGAGCCCCACTCACACACCAGGACAGAGCCAATTCAATCCAGGCCTCTATTAATACCAGCTGCAGTGGTTCTGAGTCCCACTCACACACCAGCAAAGAGCAAATTCAATCCAGGCCTTTATCAATATCAGCTGCAGTGGCACTGATCCCCACTCACGCACCAGGAAAGCGCCTATTCAATCCAGACCTGTATTAATACCAGCTGGAGTTGGACTGAGTCCTACTCACACACCAGGAAATAGGCAATTCAATGCAGACCTCGATTAATACCAGATGGAGTGGTACTGAGTCCCACTCACACACCAGGAAAGAGCCAATTCAATCCAGGTTTCTATTAATTCCAGCTGGAGTGGGACTGAGTCCCACTCACAGACCAGGAAAGAGCCAATTCCATCCAGAACTCTACAAATACCAGATGGAGTGGTACCGAGTCCCACTCACACCAGGAAAGAGGCAATTCAATGCAGACCTCTATTAATACAAAATGGATGGTACTGAGTCCCACTCTCACACCAGGACAGAGCGAATTCAAACCAGGTCTCTGTTAATACCAGATGGAGTGGTACTGAGTCCCACTCTGACACCAGGAAATGCAAGTTCAAATCAGGTTTCTATTAATACGAGCTGGAGTGGTACTGAGTCCCTCTCACACACCAGGAAAGAGGCAGTTCAATCCATGTCTCTATTAATACCAGCTGGAGTGGGACTGAGTCCCACTCACAGACCAGGAAATAGCCAATTCAATACTGACCACTTTTAATACCAGCTAGAGTGGTACTGAACACCACTCACACACCAGGAAAGAGCCAATTCAAACCAGAACTCTTATTAACACCAGCTGGAGTGGTACTGAGCCCCACTCACACACCAGGAAAGTGCAAATTCAATTCGGGTCTCTATTAATACCAGCTGCAGTGGTACTGATCCCCACTCACTCACCAGGAATCAGGCAATTCAATGCAGACCACTATTAGTACCAGATGGAGTGGTACTGAGTCCCACTCACACACCAGGAAAGTGCCAATTCAATCCAGGCCTCTACTGAGAGCGACTGCAGTGGTACTGAGTCTCACTCACACATCGGGAGAGAGGCAATTCGATCCAGGCCTCTATGAATACCAGCTGGAGTGGTAGTGGGTCCCACTCACACACCAGGAATGTGTAAATTCAATCTAGGCCTCTCTTAATACCTGCAGAAGTGGTACATAGCCCCTTTGACACTGGAGGAAAGAGACAATTTATTCCTGAACACTATCAATACCAGTTGGAGTTGCACTGAGTCCCACTCACACACCAGGAAAGAGCCGATTCAATCCAGGCCTCTATTAATACCAGCTGCAGTGGTACTGATCCCCACTCACACACCAGGAAAGTGCCAATTCAATCCAGGCCTGTATTAATACAAGCTGGAGTGGTACTGAGCCCCACTCACACACCAGGAAAGCGGCAATTCAATCCAGACCTCCATGAATACAAGCTGGTATGGTACTCAGTACCACTCACACATCAGGGAAGACAGAATTCAATCCAGACCTCTATTAATACCAGCTGGAGTGGTACTGAGCCCCACTCACACACCAGGATACAGCAAATTCAATCCAGACCTCTTATTAACACCAGCTGGAGAGGTACTGAACACCACTCATACACCAGGAAAGAGCAAATTCAAAACAGACCTCTTATTAATACCAGCTGGAGTGGTACTGAGCCCCACTCACACACCAGGAAAGAGGCAATTCCATCCAGGACTCTATTAACACGAGCTGGAGTGGAACTGAACCCCATAGAACATAGAACATAGAACATACAGCACAGAACAGGCCCTTCGGCCCACAATGTTGTGCCGATCCTTTGTCCTCTGTCAAGGACAATTTAATCTATACCCCATCATTCTCCTTTATCCATATACCTATCCAAAAGCCTTTTGAAAGTCCCTAAAGTTTCTGACTCAACAACTTCCCCGGGCAAGGCATTCCATGCCTCGACCACTCTCTGGGTAAAGAACCTTCCCCTGACATCCCCCTTATATCTCCCACCCTTCACCTTAAATTTATGACCCCTTGTAACGCTTTGCTCCACCCGGGGAAAAAGTTTCTGACTGTCTACCCTATCTATTCCCCTGATCATCTTATAAACCTCTATCATGTCACCCCTCATCCTTCTCCTTTCTAATGAGAAGAGGCCTAGAATGTTCAGCCTTTCCTCGTAAGACTTATTCTCCATTCCAGGCAACATCCTGGTAAATCTCCTCTGCACCCTCTCCAAGGCTTCCACATCCTTCCTAAAATGAGGCGACCAGAACTGCACACAGTACTCCAAATGAGGCCTTACCAAGGTCCTGTACAGCTGCATCATCACCTCACGGCTCTTAAATTCAATCCCTCTGCTAATGAACGCTAACACCCCATATGCCTTCTTCACAGCCCTATCCACTTGAGTTGCAACTTTCAATGATCTATGCACATAGACCCCAAGGTCTCTCTGCTCCTCCACATGCCCAAGAACCCTACCGTTAACCCAGTATTTTGCATTCATGTTTGTCCTTCCAAAATGGACGACCTCACACTTTTCAGGGTTAAACTCCATCTGCCACTTTTCAGCCCAGCACTGCAACCTATCCAAGTCCCTTTGCAGACGACAATAGCCCTCCTCGGTATCCACAACTCCACCAACCTTTGTATCATCTGCAAATTTACTGACCCACCCTTCGACTTCCTCATCCAAGTCGTTAATAAAAATCACAAACAGGAGAGGACCCAGAACTGATCCCTGCGGCACGCCACTGGTAACTGGGCTCCAGGCTGAGTATTTACCATCTAAGACCACTCTCTGCCTTCTATCAGTTAGCCAATTCTTAATCCAACTGGCCACATTCCCCACTATCCCATGCCTCCTGACTTTCTCCATAAGTCTACCATGGGGGACCTTATCAAATGCCTTACTAAAATCCATGTACACCACATCCACTGGTTTACCCTCATCCACTTGCTTGGTCACCTGCTCAAAGAATTCAATCAGGCTTGTGAGGCAAGACCTACCCCTCACAAAACCGTGCTGACTGTCCCGAATCAAGCAGTGTCTTTCCAGATGCTCAGAAATCCTATCCCTCAGCACCTTTTCCATCAACTTGCCTACCACCGAAGTAAGACTAACTGGCCTGTAATTCCCAGGGTTGTTCCTATTCCCTTTCTTGAACAGGGGCACAACATTTGCCACCCTCCAATCACCTGGTACCACCCCCGTCAGCAGAGAAGATGAAAAGATCATTGCCAGCGGCTC
Source organism: Heterodontus francisci (assembly GCF_036365525.1). Lineage (NCBI taxonomy): Eukaryota > Metazoa > Chordata > Chondrichthyes > Heterodontiformes > Heterodontidae > Heterodontus > Heterodontus francisci. The sequence goes on along the minus strand of NW_027140501.1, from coordinate 43,697 downwards.
TGCAATTTCATCCCTTGCTTCCCATAACATCCTTGGATATACCCCGTCAGGCCCGGGAGACTTGTCTATCTTCAAGTTATTCAAAAACCCCAACACATCTTCCCTCCTAACGAGCACTTCCTCGAGCTTACCAGTCTGTTTCACACCGTCCTCTTCAGTAATACACCCCTTCTCATTCGTAAATACCGAAGAGAAGTACTCATTCAAAACCTCACTTATCTCTTCCGGCTCAATACACAGTCTCCCGCTATTGTCCTTGACCGGACCTATGGTCCCCCTGGTCATCCTCATATTTCTGACATACGCGTAAAAGGCCTTGGGGTTTTCTTTTATCCTACACGCCAAGCATTTTTCATGCCCTCTCTTAGCTCTCCTAATCCCTTTCTTCAGATCCTTCCTGGCCATCTTGTATCCCTCCAGAGCTATGCCTGTGCCCTTTTTCCTCAACTTTATATACGCATCCTTCTTCTTCCTAACAAGACTCTCAACCTCTCTTGTCAACCACGGTTCCCTCACATGACCATCCCTTCCCTGTCTGACAGGGACATGCTTATCAATGGCCCCTACTATCTGCTCATTGAAAAAGTTCCACATTTCGACCCCACTCACACACCAGGAAAGAGGCAATTCAATGCAGACCACAATTAGTACCAGATGGAGTGGTACTGATTCCCACTCTCACACCAGGACAGAGCCAATTCAATCCAGGTCTCTATTAGTACCAGCTGGAGTGGAACTGAGTCCCAATCACAGACCAGGAAAGTGCCAATTCAATCCAGGCCTCTACGTAGAGCGACAGGAGCGGGACTGTGTCCCACTCAGAAATCATGAAAGAGCCAATTCAATCAAGGCCTCTAATAATACCAGCTGGAGTGGGACTGAGTCCCACTCACACAGCAGGAAGGAAACAATTGAAACCAGGCCTCTATTAATACCAGCTGGAGTGGTACTGGGTCCGACTCACACACCAGGAATGTGTAAATTCAATCTAGGCCTCTCTTAATACCTGCAGAAGTGGTACATAGCCCCTTTGACACAGGAGGAAAGAGACAATTTATTCCTGAACACTATCAATACCCGTTGGACTTGCATTGAGTCCCACTCACACATCAGGAAAGAGCCGATTCAATCCAGGCCTCTATTAATACAAGCTGGAGTGGTACTGAGCCCCACTCACACACCAGGAAAGAGACCATTCAATACAGGCCTCCATTAATACCAGCTGCAGTGGTACTGATCCCCACTCACACACCAGGAAAGTGCCAATTCAATCCAGGCCTGTATTAATACAAGCTGGAGTGGTACTGAGCCCCACTCACACACCAGGAAAGCGGCAATTCTATTGCAGACCTCGATTAATACCAGATGGAGTGGTACTGAGTCCCTCTCTAACACCAGGACAGCGCCAATTCAATACAGGTTTCTAATCATACCAGCTGGAGGGAGACTGAGTCCCACTCACAGACCAGGAAAGTGCCAATTCAATCCAGGCCTCTCCGTAGAGCGACAGGAGCGGGACTGTGTCCCACTCAGACATCATGCAAGAGCCAATTCAATTAAGGCCTCTATTAATACCAGCTGCAGTGGTACTGAGCCCCACTCAAACAGCAGGAAAGAGACAATTGGAACCAGGCCTCTATTAATACCAGCTGGAGCGTTACTGAGTCTAACTCACACATCAGGAAAGTGCCAATTCAATCCAGGCCTGTATTAATACCAGCTGGAGTTGTACTGAGTCCCACTCACATATCAGGAAAGAGCCAATTCAATCCAGGCCTCTATTAATACCAGCTGCAGTGGTACTGAGCCCCACTCACACACCAGGAAAGTGCCAATTCAATCCAGGCCTATATGAATACCACCTGGAGTGGTACTGAGCCCCACTCACACACCATGAAAAAGAATATTCAATCCAGACCTCTATGAATACAAGCTGGTGTGGTACCGAGTCTCACTCATACACCAGGAAAGAGCCAATTCAATCCAGGCCTCTATTAATACCATCTGGAGTGGTACTGAGTCCCACTCACACACCAGGAAAAGAGCCAATTCAATCCAGATCTCTATTAATACCATCTGGAGTGGCACTGAGCCCCACTCACACTTCAGGAAAGGGCAAAATCAATCCAGGCTAATTTAATACCAGCTGGGTTGTACTCAGCCCCACTCACACACCAGGAAAGAGACAATTCAATACAGAGCTCGATTAATACCAGCTGGAGTGGCACTGGGTCCCACTCGCACCTCAGGAAAGTGCCAATTCAATCCAGGCCTCTATTTTGAGCGACTGCAGTGGGACTGAGTCCAACTCACACATCATGAAAGAGCCAATTCAATCAAGGCCTCGAATAATACCTGCTGGAGTGGGCTGAGTCCCACTCACACAGCAGGAAAGAGACAATTGAAACCAGGCCTCTATTAATACCAAATGGAGTGGTACTGAGTCCCACTCACACACCGGAAGAGAGGCAATTCAATCCAGGCCTCTATTAATACCAGCTGCAGTGGTTCTGAGTCCCACTCACACACCAGCAAAGAGCCAATTCAATCCAGGCCTCTATTACTAACAGCTGCAGTGGCACTTATCCCCACTCACGCACCAGGAAAGAGCCAAATCAATCCAGCTCTCGATTAATACCAGTTGCAGTGGTTCTGAGTCTCACTCACACACCAGGAAAGCGCCAATTCAATCCAGACCTCTGTTCTTACCAACTGGAGTTGCACTGAGTCCCACTCACACACCGGGAGAGAGGCAATTCAATCCAGGAGTCTATTAATACCAGCTGCAGTGGTACGGAGTGCCACTCACCAACCAGGAAATCGCCAATTCAATCCAGGCCTCTATGAATACCAACCGGAGTTGTACGGATTCCCACTCACACACCAGGAATGTGTAAATTCAATCTAGGCCTCTCTTAATACCTGCAGAAGTGGTACATAGCCCCTTTGACACATGAGGAAAGAGACAATTTATTCCTGAACACTATCAATACCAGTTGGAGTTGAACTGAGTCCCATTCACACACCATGAAACAGGCAATTCAATGCAGACCGCTTTTAGTACCAGATGGAGTGGCACTGAGTCCCACTCTCACACCAGGAATGAGCCAATTCAATCCAGACCTCTATTAATACCAGCTGGAGTGGTACTGATCCCCACTCACACACCAGGAAAGTGCCAATTCAATCCAGGCCTCTATTTAGAGCGACTGGAGTGGGACTGAGTCCCACTCACACATCGGGTGGAGAGGCAATTCAATCTACGCCTCGATTAATACCATCTGGAGTTGCACTGAGTCCCACTCACACATCAGGAAAGAGCCAATTCAGTCCAGGCCTCTATTAATAACAGCTGGAGTGATACTGATCCCCACTCACACCTCAGGAAAGAGCCAATTCAATCCAGAACTCTATTAATAAAAGCTGGAGTGGTACTGAGCCCCACTCACACACCAGGAAAGAGCCAATTCAATCCAGGCCTCTACTAATACCAGCTGCAGTGGTACTGATCCCCACTCACACACCAGGAAAGTGCCAATTAAATCCAGGCCTCTATTTAGAGCGACTGGAGTGGGACTGAGTCCCACTCACACATCATTAAAGAGCCAATTCAATCAAGGCCTCTATTAATACCAACTGGAGTGGCACTGAGTCCCACTCACACACCAGGAATGTGTAAATTCAATCTCGGCCTCACTTAATACCTGCAGAAGTGGTACATAGCCGCTTTGACACAGGAGGAAAGAGACAATTTATACCTGAACTCTATCAATACCAGTTGGAGTTGCACTGAGTCCCACTCACACATCAGGAAAGAGCCAATTCAATCCAGACCTCTATTAATATCAGCTGGAGTGGTAGTGAGCCCCACTCACACACCAGGATACAACCAATTCAATCCAGACGTCTTATTAACACCAGCTGGAGTGGTACTGAACCCAACTCACACACCAGGAAAGAGCCAATTCAATCCAGAACTCTTATTAACACCAACTGGAGTGGCACTGAGCCCCAGTCACACACCAGGAAAGAGCCAATTCAATCCAGGCCTCTATTAATACCAGCTGCAGTGGTTCTGAGTCCCACTCACACACCAGCAAAGAGCCAATTCAAACCAGGCCTCTATTAATAGCAGCTGGAGTGGCACTGAGCCCCAGTCACACACCAGGAAAGAGCCAATTCAATCCAGGCCTCTATTAATACCAGCTGCAGTGGTTCTGAGTCCCACTCACACACCAGCAAAGAGCCAATTCAAACCAGGCCTCTATTAATAGCAGCTGGAGTGGCACTGAGCCCCAGTCACACACCAGGAAAGAGCCAATTCAATCCAGGCCTCTATTAATACCAGCTGCAGTGGTTCTGAGTCCCACTCACACACCAGCAAAGAGCCAATTCAAACCAGCCATCTATTAATAGCAGCTGGAGTGGCACTGAGCCCCAGTCACACACCAGGAAAGAGCCAATTCAATCCAGACCTCTATTAATACCAGCTGCAGTGGAACCGATCCCCATTCATGCACCAGGAAAGCACCAATTCAATCCAGACCTCTATTAATACAGCTGGAGTGGGACTGAGTCCCACTCACACACCAGGAAAGAGACAATTGAAATCAGGCGTCTTTTAGTACCAGCTGGAGTGGTGCCGAGTCCCACTCACACACCGGGAGAGAGGCTATTCAATCCAGACCTCCATGAATGCCAGCTAGTGTGGTATTGAGTCTCTCTCACACATCAGGAGACAGGCAATTCAATCCAGGCCTCCATTAATACCAGCTGCAGTGGTACTGATCCCCACTCACGCACCAGGAAAGTGCCAATTCAATCCAGGCCTCTATTAATCCCAGCTGGAGTTGTACTGAGCCCCACTCACTCACCAGTCAAGAGACAATTCAATACAGGCCTCTATTAATACCTGCTGGAGTTGCATTGAGACCCACTCACACCTCAGGAAAGAGCAAATTCAATCCAGACCTCGATTAATACCAGCTGCAGTGGCACTGATCCCCACTCACACACCAGGAAAGTGCCAACTCAATCCAGGCCTCTATTTAGAGCGACTGCAGTGGGACTGAGTCCCACTCACACATCATGAAAGAGCCAATTCCATCCAGGCTTCTATTAATACCAGCAGGAGTGGTAGTGAGCCCAACAACACACAAAATAGGAGCTAGTTCTATCCAGGCCTCTATTATTACCAGCTGGAGTGGGACTGAGTCCCACTTAAACACCAGGAAAGAGCCAATTCAATCCAGGCCTCTATTAGTACCAGCTGGAGTGGTACTGAGACCCTCTCGCTTACCAGGAAAGTGCCAATTCAATCCACGCCCCATTAATACCAGCTGGAGAGGTACTGAGCCCCACTCACACAGCAGGGAAGAGAGAATTCAATCCAGACCTCTTATTAATATCAGCTGGAGTTGCACAGAACCCCACTCACACACCAGGAAATAGCCAATTCAATCCAGACCTCGATGAATACCAGCTGGAGTGGTACTGAGTCCCTCTCGCAGACCATGAAAGTGCCAATTCAATCCACGCCTCCATTAACACCAGCTGGAGTGGGACTGAGTCCCACACACACACAAGGAATGCGCCAATTCAATCCAGACCTCTTATTAATACCAGCTGGAGTGGTACTCAGTACCACTCACTCACCAGGAAAGAACCAATTCAATCCAGACGACTATCTATCGTAATTGGAGTTGCACTGAGTACCACACACATACACCAGCAAAGAGCCAATTCAATCCAGATCTCTATTAATACCCAGCTGGAGTGGCACTGAGCCCCACTCAGACACCAGGATAGAGCCAATTCAATCAAGGCCTCTATAAATACCAGCTGGACTGGGACTGAGTCGCACTCAGACACCGGGAGAGAGGCAATTCAATCCAGGCCTCTATTAATACCAGCTGGAGTGTATCTGAGTACCACTCACACACCAGGAAAGAGGCAATTCAATCCAGGTCTCTAATAATACCAGCTGGAGAGGTACTGAGTCCCACTCACACACCAGGAAAGAGCCAATTCGAACCAGGTTTCCATTAATACCAGCTGGAGAGGTACTGAGTCCCACTCACACCCAGGAAAGAGGCAATTCAATCCAGAGCTCTATTAATACAAGCTGGAGTGGTACTGAGTCCCATTCACACCCAGGAAAGAGGCAATTCAATCCAGACCTCTTATTAATACCAGCTTGAGTGGTACTGAGGCCCACTCACACTCCAGGAGAGTGCCAATTCAATCCAGACCGCTATGAATACAAGCTGGTGAGGTCATGAGTTTCACTCACACACCAGGAAAGAGCCAATTCAATCCAGGCCTCTATTAATACCAGCTGGAGTGGCACTGAGTCCCACTGAAACACCAGCAAAGAGCCAATTCAATCCAGATCTCTATTAATACCAGCTGGAGTGGTACTGAGTCCCACTCACACACCAGGAAATTGCCAATTCAATTCAGATCTCTATTAATACCAGCTGGAGTGGTACCAAGTCCCACTCACACATCAGGAAAGAGCCAATTCAGTCCAGGCCTCTATTAATACCAGCTGGAGTGGTACTGATCCCCACTCACACCTCAGGAAAGAGCCAATTCAATCCAGAACTCTATTTAGAGCGACTGGAGTGGGACTGAGTCCCACTCACACATCATGAAAGAGCCAATTCAATCAAGGCCTCTAATAATACCAGCTGGAGTGCGACTGAGTCCCACTCACACAGCAGGAAAGAGACAATTGAAACCAGGCCTCTATTATTACCAGCTGGAGTGGCACTGAGTCCCACTCACACACCAGGAATGTGTAAATTCAATCTCGGCGTCACTTAATACCTGCAGAAGTGGTACATAGCCGCTTTGACACAGGAGGAAAGAGACAATTTATTCCTGAACTCTATCAATACCAGTTGGAGTTGCACTGAGTCCCACTCACACATCAGGAAAGAGCCAATTCAATCCAGACCTCTATTAATATCAGCTGGAGTGGTAGTGAGCCCCACTCACACTCCAGGATACAACCAATTCAATCCAGACGTCTTATTAACACCAGCTGGAGTGGTACTGAACCCAACTCACACACCAGGAAAGAGCCAATTCAATCCAGAACTCTTATTAACACCAACTGGAGTGGCACTGAGCCCCAGTCACACACCAGGAAAGAGCCAATTCAATCCAGGCCTCTATTAATACCAGCTGCAGTGGTTCTGAGTCCCATTCATGCACCAGGAAAGCACCAATTCAATCCAGACCTCTATTAATACCAGCTGGAGTGGGACTGAGTCCCACTCACACACCAGGAAAGAGACAATTGAAATCAGGCGTCTTTTAGTACCAGCTGGAGTGGTGCTGAGTCCCACCAACACACCGGGAGAGAGGCTATTCAATCCAGACCTCCATGAATGCCAGCTAGTGTGGTACTGAGTCTCTCTCACACATCAGGAGACAGGCAATTCAATCCAGGCCTCCATTGATACCAGCTGCAGTGGTACTGATCCCCACTCACGCACCAGGAAAGTGCCAATTCAATCCAGGCCTCTATTAATCCCAGCTGGAGTTGTACTGAGCCCCACTCACTCACCAGTCAAGAGACAATTCAATACAGGCCTCTATTAATACCTGCTGGAGTTGCACTGAGACCCACTCACACCTCAGGAAAGAGCAAATTCAATCCAGACCTCGATTAATACCAGCTGCAGTGGTACTGAGCACCACTCACACGCCAGGACGGAGCCAATTCAATCCAGGCCTCTATTAATACCAGCTGCAGTGGCACTGATCCCCACTCACACACCAGGAAAGTGCCAATTCAATCCAGGCCTCTATTTAGAGCGACTGCAGTGGGACTGAGTCCCACTCACACATCATGAAAGAGCCAATTCCATCCAGGCTTCTATTAATACCAGCAGGAGTGGTAGTGAGCCCAACAACACACAAAATAGGAGCTAGTTCTATCCAGGCCTCTATTATTACCAGCTGGAGTGGTACTGAGACCCTCTCGCTTACCAGGAAAGTGCCAATTCAATCCACGCCCCATTAATACCAGCTGGAGTGGGACTGAGTCTTACACACACACCAGGACAGACCCCAGTCAATCCAGTCCTCTGATTAATACCAGCTGGAGAGGTACTGAGCCCCACTCACACAACAGGGAAGAGAGAATTCAATCCAGACCTCTTATTAATATCAGCTGGAGTTGCACAGAACCCCACTCACACACCAGGAAATAGCCAATTCAATCCAGACCTCGATGAATACCAGCTGGAGTGGTACTGAGTCCCTCTCGCAGACCATGAAAGTGCCAATTCAATCCACGCCTCCATTAACACCAGCTGGAGTGGGACTGAGTCCCACACACACACAAGGAATGCGCCAATTCAATCCAGACCTCTTATTAATGCCAGCTGGAGTGGTACTCAGTACCACTCACTCACAAGGAAAGAACCAATTCAATCCAGACGACTATCTATCGTAGTTGGAGTTGCACTGAGTACCACACACATACACCAGGAAAGAGCCAATTCAATCCAGGCCTCTATTAATACCAGCTGGAGTGGCACTGAGTCCCACTGAAACACCAGCAAAGAGCCAATTCAATCCAGATCTCTATTAATACCAGCTGGAGTGGTACTGAGTCCCACTCACACACCAGGAAATTGCCAATTCAATTCAGATCTCTATTAATACCAGCTGAAGTGGTACCAAGTCACACTCACACAGCAGGGAAAGAGCCAATTCAATCCAGGCCTCTATTAAAAGCAGCTGGAGTGGTACTGAGTCCCACCCACACACCAGGTAAGTGCCAATTCAATCCAGACCTCTTTTAAGAAAAGCTGGAGTGGTACTGAGTCTCACTCACACACCAGGAAAGCTCCAATTCAATCAAGGCCTCTATTAATACCAGCTGGAGTGGAACTGAGTCACACTCACGCACCAGGAAAGAGACAATTGAAGCCAGGCCTCTATTAATACCCGCTGGAGTGGTACTGAGTGCCACTCAAACTCCAGGAAAGCGCAAATTCAATCCAGACATTTTATTAATACCAGCTGGCGTGGTACTGAGTACCACTCACACACCAAAAAAGAGCCAATGAATCCAGACCTCTATTAATACCAGCTGCAGTGGTACTGATCCCCACTCACACACCAGGGAAGAGCCAATTCAATCCAAGCCTCTATTAATACCAGCTGGAGTGGCACCGAGTCCCACTCACACACCAGGAAAGTGCCAATTCAATCCAAGCCTCTATTAATACCAGCTGGAGTGGTACCGAGTCTCACTCACACACCAGGAAAGAGCCAATTCAATCCAGGCCTCTATTAATACCAGCTGGAGTGGCACTGAGTCCCACTGAAACACCAGCAAAGAGCCAATTCAATCCAGATCTCTATTAATACCAGCTGGAGTGGTACTGAGTCCCACTCACAAACCAGGAAAGAGCCAATTCAATTCAGGCCTCTATTAATACTAGCTGGAGTGGAATTAACTCCATCACACACACCAGAAACAGCCAATTCAATCCTGACCTCTATAATACCAGCTGGTGTGCGTCTAAGTCCCACTCACACGCCATGAAGGGATCAGTTCATTGCAGGCCTCTATTAATACCAGCTGGAGTGGTGCTGAGTCCCACTCACACACCAGGAAATAGCCAATTCAATCCAGACCTCTATTAATACCAGCAGGAATGGTACTGAGCCCCACGCAGACACCAGAAAGATCCAATTCAATCCAGGCCTCTATTAATACCAGCTGGAGGTGTACTGAGTCCCACTCACAAACCAGGAAAGGGCAGTTCATTCCAGGCCTCTATTAATACCAGCTGGAGTGGAATTAACTCCATCACACACACCAGAAACAGCCAATTCAATCCTGACCTCTATAATACCGGCTGGTGTGCGTCTAAGTCCCACTCACACGCCATGAAGGGGTCAGTTCATTGCAGCACTCTATTAATACCAGCTGGAGTGGTACTGAGTCCCACTCACAAACCAGGAAAGAGCCAATTCAATTCAGGCCTCTATTAATACTAGCTGGAGTGGTACTGAGTCCCACTCACAAACCAGGAAAGTGCCAATTCAATTCAGGCCTCTATTCATACCAGCTGGAGTGGAATTAACTCCATCTCACACTCCAGAAAGAGCCAATTCAATCCTGACCTCTATAATACCAGCTGGTGTGCGTCTGAGTCCCTCTCACACGCCATGAAGGTGTCAGTTCATTCCAGGCCTCTATTAATACAAGCTGGAGTGATACTGAGACCCACTCACACCCCACGAAAGAGCCAATTCAATCCAGGCCGCTATTCATACCAGCTGGAGTGATACTGAGTTCCACTCACAAACCAGGACAGAGCCAAATCAATCCAAACTTCTATTAATCCCAGTAGGAGTGGGACTGAGGATCACTCGGACACCAGGAAAGAGGCCCATTCAATCCAGACCTCTTATTAATACCAGCTGGAGTGGTACTGAGCCCCACTCACACACCAGGGAAGTGAGAATTCAATCCAGACCTTTATTCATACCAGCTGGAGTTGTACTGAACCCCACTCACACACCAGGAAAGAGCCAATTGAATCCAGACCACTAATTAATACCAGCTGGAGTGGTACTGAGTCCCAGTCACACACCAGGAAACAGCCAATTCAATCCAGACCTCTATTAATACCAGCTGGAGTGCGACTGAGTCCCACTCACACAGCAGGAAAGTGACAGTTCATTCCAGGCCTCTATTAATACAAGCTGGAGTTGAACTGATCCCCACTCACATCAGGAAAGTGTCAATTCGATCCAGACCTCCATTAATAGCAGCTGGAGTGGTACTGAACCCCACTCACACACCAGGAAAGAGCCAATTGAATCCAGACCACTAATTAATACCAGCTGGAGTGGTACTGAGTCCCACTCACACACCAGGAAAGAGCCAATTCAATCCAGACCTCTGTAATACCAGCTGGAGTGCGACTGAGTCCCACTCACACAGCAGGAAAGGGACAGTTCATTCCAGGCCTCTATTAATACAAGCTGGAGTTGTACTGATCCCCACTCACACACCAGGAAAGTGCCAATTCGATCCAGACCTCCATTAATAGCAGCTGGAGTGGTACTCAAAGAACAAAGAACAGAGAACAAAGACAATTACAGCACAGGAACAGGCCCTTCGGCCCTCCAAGCCTGCGCCGATCAAGATCCTCTATCTAAACATGTCGCCTATTTTCTAAGGGTCTGTATCTCTTTTCTTCCTGCCCATTCATGTATCTGTCTCGATACATCTTAAAAGACGCCATCGTGCCCGCATCTACCACCTCTGCTGGCAACGCGTTCCAGGCACCCACCACCCTCTGCGTAAAGAACTTTCCACGCATATCCCCCCTAAACTTTTCCCCTTTCACTTTGAACTCGTGTCCTCTAGTAATTGAATCCCCCACTCTGGGAAAAAGCCTCTTGCTATCCACCCTGTCTATACCTCTCATGATTTTGTACACTTCAATCAGGTCCCCCCCTCAACCTCCGTCTTTCTAATGAAAATAATCCTAATCTACTCAACCTCTCTTCAAAGCTCGCGCCCTCCATACCAGGCAACCTGGTGAACCTCCTCTGCACCCTCTCCAAAGCATCCACATCATTTTGGTAATGTGGCGACCAGAACTGCAAGCAGTATTCCAAATGTGACCGAACCAAAATCCTATCCAACTGTAACATGACCTGCCAACTCTTGTACTCAATACCCCGTCCGATGAAGGAAAGCATGCCGTATGCCTTCTTGACCACTCTATTTACCTGCGTTGCCACATTCAGGGAACAGTGGACCTGAACACCCAAATCTTTCTGGACATCAATTTTCCCCAGGACTTTTCCATTTACTGTAGAGTTCAATCTTGAATTGGATCTTCCAAAATGCATCACCTCGCATTTGCCCTGATTGAACTCCATCTGCCATTTCTCTGCCCAACTCTCCAATCTATCTATATTTTGCTGTATTCTCTGACAGTCCCCTTCACTATCTGCTACTCCACCAATCTTAGTGTCGTCAGCAAACTTGCTAATCAGACCACCTATACTTTCCCCCAAATCATTTATGTATATCACAAACAACAGTGGTCCCAGCACGGATCCCTGTGGAACACCACTGGTCACACGTCTCCATTTTGAGAAACTCCCTTCTACTGCTACTCTCTGTCACCTGTTGCCCAGCCAGTTCTTTATCCATCTAGCTAGTACACCTTGGACCCCATGTGCCTTCACTTTCTTCATCAGCCTGCCATGGGGAACCTTATCAAACGCCTTACTGAAGTCCATGTATATGACATCTATAGCCCTTCCCTCATCAATCAACTTTGTCACTTCCTCAAAGAATTCTATTAAGTTGGTAAGACATGACCTTCCCTGCACAAAACCATGTTGCCTATCACTGATAAGCCCATTTTCTTCCAAATGGGAATAGATCCTATCCCTCAGTATCTTCTCCAGCAGCTTCCCTCCCACTGACGTCAGGCTCACTGGTCTATAATTACCTGGATTTTCCCTGCTACCCTTCTTAAACAAGGGGACAACATTAGCAATTCTCCAGTCCTCCGGGACCTCACCCGTGTTTAAGGATGCTGCAAAGATATCTGTTAAGGCCCCAGCTATTTCCTCTCTCGCTTCCCTCAGTAACCTGGGATAGATCCCATCCGGACCTGGGGACTTGTTCACCTTAATGCCCTTTAGAATACCCAACACTTTCTCCCTCCTTATGCCGACTTGACCGAGAGTAATCAAACATCTGTTCCTAACCTCAACATCCATCATGTCCCTCTCCTCGGTGAATACCAATGCAAAGTACTCGTTTAGAATCTCACCCATTTTCTCTGAGTCCAAGCAAAACATTCCTTCTTTGTCCTTTAGTAGGCCAATCCTTTCTCTAGTTACCCTCTTTCTCCTTATATATGAATAAAATGCTTTGGGATTTTCCTTAACCCTATTTGCTCAAGATATTTCATGACCCCTTTTAGCCCTCTTAATCCCTCATTTCAGATTGGTCCTACATTCCCGATATTCTTTCAAAGCTTCGTCTTTCATCAGCCGCCTAGACCTTATGTATGCTTCCTTTTTCCTCTTAGCTAGTTTCACAATTTCACCTGTCATCCATGGTTCCCTCATCTTGCCATTTCTATCCCTCATTTTCACAGGAACAAGTCTCTCCTGCGCGCCAATCAACCTCTCTTTAAAAGCCTCCCACATATCACATGTGGATTTACCTTCAAACAGCTGCTCCCAATCTACATTCCCCAGCTCCTGCCGAATTTTGGTATAGTTGGCCTTCCCCCAATTTAGCACTCTTCCTTTAGGATCACTCTCGTCTTTGCCCATGAGTATTTTAAAGCTTACGGAATTGTGATCACTATTCCCAAAGTAGTCCCCTACTGAAACTTCAACCACCTGGCCGGGCTCATTCCCCAACACCAGGTCCAGTATGGCCCCGTCCCGAGTTGGACTATTTAAATACTGCTCTAGAAAACTCTCCTGGATGCTCCTTACAAATTCTTCTCCATCGAGACCTCTAACACTAAGTGAATCCCAGTCAATGTTGGGAAAATTAAAATCTCCTATCACCACCACCCTGTTGCTCCTATATCTTTCCATAATCTGTTTACATATTTGTACCTCTATCTCACGCTCGCTGGTGGGAGGCCTGTAGTAAAGCCCCAACATTGTTACCGCACACTTCCTATTTCTGAGTTCTGTCCATATTGCCTCACTGCTCGAGTCCTCCATAGTGCCATCCTTCAGCACAGCTGTGATCTCCTCTTTGACCAGTAATGGAACTCCTCCACCCCTTTTACCTCCCTCTCTATCCCGCCTGAAGCATCGATATCCTGGGATATTTAGTTGCGAATCATGCCCTTCCCTCAACCAAGTCTCAGTAATAACAATAACATCATACTCCCGGGTACTAATCAAAGACCTAAGTTTATCTGCCTTACCTACTACACTTCTTGCATTAAAACAAATGCACCTCAGACCACCAGTCCCTTTACATTCATCATCTGCTCCCTGCCTGCTCTTCCCCTTAGTCACACTCACACACCAGGAAACAGCCAATTCAATCCAGACCTCTATTCATACCAGCTGGAGTGCGACTGAGTCCCACACACACAGCAGGAAAGGGACTGTTCATTCCAGGCCTCTATTTAACCAGTTGGAGTGGTCCTGAGCCCCACACAATCACACCAGAAAGAACCAATTCAGTCCAGGCCTCTGTTAATATCAGCTGGAATGGTACTGAGCCCCCTCACACACCAGGAAAGAGCAAATTCAATCCAGAACTCCAAGAAAAGCAGCTGGACTGATACTGAACCCCATTCACACACCCGGAAAGAGCGAATTCAGTCCAGACCTCTTTTAATCCCAGCTGGAGTGGTTCTGAGCCCCACTCACACACCAGGAAAGTGCCAATTCAATCCAGACCTCAATAATACAAGCTGCAGTGCGACTGAGTCCTATTCGCACACCAGGAAAGGGACAGTTCATTCCAGGCTTCTATTAATACCAGCTGGAGTGGTACAGATCCCCACCCACTCCCCAGGAAAGAACCAATTCAATCCAGACCTCTATTAATACCAGCTGGAGTGGTACAGAGTCTCACGCACACACCAGGAAAGAGTCAATTCCATCCAGACCTATATTAATACCAGCAGGATTGGTACTGAGCCCCAATCAGACACCAGAAAGAGCCAAGACAATCCAGGCCGCTATCAATACCAGCTGGAGTTGTACCGAGCCCCACTCACACACCAGGAAAGAGACAATTCAATGCAGGCCTCTATTAATAACATTTGGAGTGGTGCTGAGTTCCACTCAAACAGCAGAGAAGAGACAGTTCATTCCATGACTCTTTTAACACCGGGTGTACTGGCACTGTGTCCCACTCACACACCAGGAAAGAGCCAATTCAATCCAAACCTCTGTGAATACCAGCTGGAGAGGGACTGAGTCTCACTCAAACACCATGAAAGAGCCAATTCAATCCAAACCTCTTTTAGTACCAGCTGGAGTGGTACTGAGCACCACTCACACTCCAGGAAAGAACCAATTCAATCCAGGCATCTATTCATACCAGCTGGAGTGGTACTGAGTCCCACTCACACAACAGTAAAGCGCCAATTCATTGCAGGCCTCTATTAATAACATTTGGAGTGGGACTGAGTCCCACTCACACAGCTGAGAAGAGACAGTTCATTCCAGGACTCTATTAACCCCGGGTGATCTGGCACTGTGTCCCACTCACACACCAGGAAAGGGACAGTTCATTCCAAACATCTATAAATATCAGCTGGAATGGTATTGAGTACCACTCACACAACAGAAGGAGCCAATTCATTCCAGGCCTCTATTAATACCAGCTGGAATGGTACTGATTCTCACGGACACACCAGGAAAGAGACAAATCCATCCAGACCTCTATTAATACCAGCAGGATGGTACTGAGACCCCCTCAGGAACCAGCAGCAACCAATTCAATCCAGGCCGCTATTAATACCAGCTGGAGTGGTACTGAGTCCCACTCACACACCAAAAAGAGCCAATTCAATCCAGACCTCTTTTCATATCAGCTGGAGTGGTTCTGAGCCCCAATCACACACCCAGAAAGAGCCAATTCAATGCAGGCCTCTATTAGTAACATTTGGAGTGGGACTGAATCCCACTCACACAGCAGAGAAGAGACAGTTCATTCCAGGACTCTATTAACTCCGGGTGATCTGGCACTGAGTCCCACTCACACACCAGGAAAGGGACAGTTCATTCCAAACATCAATCAATACCAGCTGGAATGGTACTGAGCCGCCCCACTCACCCACCAGGAAAGAGCCAATTCAATCCAGACCTCTATTAAAACTAGCTGGAGTGGTACTGAACCCCACTCACCCACCAGGAATGAGCCAATTCTACCCAGACCACTATTAATAACAGATGGGGTGGTACTGAGTCCCACTCACACACCAGGAATGAGCCAATTCAATACAGGCTTCTATTAATACCGGCTGGAGTGGTACTGAACCCCACTCACCCACCAGGAATGAGCCAATTCTACCCAGACCACGAATCGAATTTAGAATTAGAACATTACAGCGCAGTACAGGCCCTTCGGCCCTCGATGTTGCGCCGACCTGTGAAACCATCTGACCTACACTATTCCATTTTCATCCATATGTCTATCCAATGACCACTTAAATGCCCTAAACGATGGCGTATCTACTACTGCTGCAGGCAGGGCTTTCCACGCCCTTACTACTCTCTGAGTAAAGAAACTACCTCTCACATCTGTCCTATATCTATCACCCCTCAACTTGAAGCTATGTCCCCTCGTGTTTTCCATCACCATCCGAGGAAAAAGACTCTCACTATCCACCCTATCTAACCCTCTGATTATCTTATATGTCTCTATTAAGTCACCTCTCCTCCTCCTTCTCTCCAACGAAAACAACCTCAAGTCCCTCAGCCTTTCCTCTTAAGACCTTCCCTCCATACCAGGCAACATCCTAGTAAATCTCCTCTGCACCATTTCCAAAGCTTCCACATCCTTCCTATAATGCGGAGACCAGAACTGCACGCAATACTCCAGGTGCGGCCGCACCAGAGTTTTGTACAGCTGCAGCATGACCTCGTGGCTCCGAAACTCGATCCCCCTACTAATAAAAGCTAACACACCATTTTCCTTCTTAACAGCCCTATTAACCTGGGAAGCAACCTTCAGGAATTTATGCACATGGACACCAAGATCTCTCTGTTCATCTACACTCCCAAGAATCTTCCCATTAGCCCAATACTCTGCATTCCTGTTACTCCTTCCAAAGTGAATCACCTCGCACTTTTCCGCATTAAACTCCATTTGCCATCTCTCAGCCCAGCACTGCAGCCTATCTATGTCCCTCTGTAACCTACAACATCCTTCGGCACTATCCACAACTCCACAGACCTTAGTGTCATCTGCAAATTTACTAACCCACCCTTCTACACCCTCATCTGGGTCATTTATAAAAATGACAAACAGCAGTGGCCCCAAAACAGATCCTTGCGGTACACCACTAGTAACTAAACTCCAGGATGAACATTTGCCATCAACCACCACCCTCTGTCTTCTTTCAGCTAGCCAATTTCTGATCCAAATCTCTAAATCACCTTCAACCCCATACCTCCGTATTTTCTGCAATCGCCTACCGTGGGGAATCTTATCAAACGCCTTACTGAAATCCATATACACCACATCCACTGCTTTACCCTCATCCACCTGTTTGGTCACCTTCTCGAAAAACTCAATAAGGTTTGTGAGGCACGACCTACCCTTCACAAAACCGTGCTGACTATCGCTAATGAACTTATTCTTCTCCAGATGATTATAAAAACAGTCTCTTATAACCTTTTCCAACATTTTACCCACAACCGAAGTAAGGCTCACAGGTCTATAATTACCAGGGCTGTCTCTACTCCCCTTCTTGAACAAGGGGACAACATTTGCTATCCTCCAGTCTTCCGGCACTATTCCTGTCGACAATGACGACATAAAGATCAAGGACAAAGGCTCTGCAATCTCCTCCCTAGCTTCGCTGAGAATCCTAGGATAAATCCCATCTGGCCCAGGGGACTTATCTATTTTCACACTTTCCAAAATTGATAACACCTCCTCCTTGTGAACCTCAATCCCATCTAGCCTAGTAGCCTGAATCTCAGTATTCTCCTCAACAAAATTTTCATTCTGTACTGTAAATACTGACGCAAAATATTCATTTAACACTTCCCCTATCTCCTCTGATTCCACACACAACTTCCCACTACTATCCTTGATTGGCCCTAATCTAACTCTAGTCATTCTTTTATTCCTGATATACCTATAGAATGCCTTAAGGTTTTCCCTGTTCCTATCCGCCAATGACTTCTCGTGTCCTCTCCTTGCTCTTCTTAGCTCTCCCTTTAGATCCTTCCTGGCTAGCTTGGAACTCTCAAGCGCCCTAACTGAGCCTTCACGTCTCATCCTAACATAAGCCTTCTTCTTCCTCTTGATAAGCGCTTCAACTTCTTCAGTAAACCACGGCTCCTCGCTCGACAACTTCCCCCCTGCCTCACAGGTACATACTTATCAAGGACACACAGTAGCTGCTCCTTGAATAAGCTCCACATTTCGATTGTTCCCATCCCCTGCAGTTTCCTTCCCCATCCTACACATCCTAAATCCTGCCTAATCGCATCATAATTTCCTTTCCCCCAGCTATAATTTTGCCCTGCGGTGTATACCTGTCCCTGTCCATCGCTAACGTAAACCTAACCGAATTGTGATCACTATCACCAAAGTGCTCACCTACATCTAAATCTCACTCCTGGCCGGGTTCATTTCCCAGTACCAAATCCAATGTGGCATCGCCCCTGGTTGGCCTGTCTACATACTTAGTCAGAAAACCCTCCTGCACACACTGGACAAAAACTGACCGATCTAAAGTACAGAATAACAGCTGGAGTGGTACTGAGTCCCACTCACACACCAGGAAAGAGCCAATTCAATCCAGACTTGTGGCGAAGGGGAGTTGGAGTGAGGAGTGGAGAGTGGGGGAGGGCAGTGGGGGAGGGGAGTGGGGATGGGAGAGGAGGGGAGTGGGGAGGTGAGTGGGGGAGCGAAGTGGGAAGAGGAGTGGAGAGGGGAGTGGAGGTGAGAGGGGAGGGGAGTGTGTGAGGGGTGAGGAATAGGGGAAATGGAAGTGGAGTGGGGGTGCGGAGGGGAGTGGAGGGGAGAGGTCGAGGTGAGTGGAGGAGGGGTGACGGATAGGGGAGTGAAAAGTGGAGTGATGAAAGGAGTGGGGGAGGGGTGTACGGGAGTGGAGATTGGGGGACGAGAGTGGAGAGTGGGAAGTGGTGGAATTGAGTCGGGAGTGGGGAGTGGGGGAGAAGAGTGGAGAGGAGGCGTAGTGGGGGAGGAGGGAGGAGGCAAGTGTGGGAGGGGAGGGGAGAGGAGGCGAGTGGGAGAGGGGAGGGGAGAGGAGGCGTGTGGGGGAGGGGAGGGGAGAGGAGGCGTAGTGGGGGAGGAGAGAGGAGGCAAGTGTGGGAGGGGAGGGGAGAGAAGGCGAGTGGGAGAGGGGAGGGGAGAGGAGGCGTGTGGGGGAGGGGAGGGGAGAGGAGGCAAGTGGGGGAGGGGAGGGCAGAGTTGTGGAGTGGGGGAGGGGAGGGGAGAGTTGTGGAGTGGGAGGAGAGAGGGGGAGTGGGAGGGCTTTGGGGGAGGGGTGTGGGACATGCGGGAGGTCAGTTGGGAGTGGAAGAGTGGAGGAGGGGAGTAGAGGAGGGGAGTGGGGAGTGGGGAGTGAGAGGGGTGGGGGAATTGGGAGTTGGGGAGGGGAGTTGCAGTGTGTTGTATGTGAGTGGGGAGTGAGGAGTGGGGATTGGAGGAGGTGAGTGGGGAGTTGGGGAGGGGAGTGGGGGAGTGGTGTGGGGTAAGGGAGTGGGGGAAGGGAGTGGGGGAAGGGAGTGGGGGAATGGAGTGGGGAGTGAGGAGGGGGAGTGGGGGAGGGGCGTGGAGAGTGCGGGAGGGGAGTGAGGAGGAGGAGTGGGGGTGGGAGAGTGGGAATGTGACTTGGGAAGGGAGTGAGGATGGGGTGTGGGGTTGGGGAGTGCGGAGGTGAGTTGGGAGCGCAGGAGTGAGAGTGGGGAGAGGATTGTGTGTGGGTGTGGTTGTGGGGAGAGGTAAGGAGGGCAATGAGGAGTGGGGGTGGGAAGTGGGGGAGGGGGGTGGGGGAGAGGAGTGGAGAGTGGGAGAGGGGAGTGGTGGACGGGAGTTTAGAGTGGGATAGGGGAGTGGGGAGTGGGGGAAATTGGGTCTGGAGTGGAGAGTGGGGGAGGGAAGTGGGTAGTGGAGAATGGGGGAGTGGAGTGAGGACTGGGGGAGGGGAGTGGGGAGTGGGGGAGTGGAGTGGGGAGTGAGGAGTGGGGTGTGGAGGAGCGTTGTGGTGTGTGGGGGTGGGTGATGGGAGTGGGGAGTGGGGTAGGGGAGTGGGGTTGTGAGATGGGAGTGTGGAGTGGGGGAGGGGATTGAGGAGTCGGGGAGGGAATGTGGAGTGGGGCGTGGGTGTGGGGGGTGGGGTGTGGGGGAGGGGAGTGGTGAGTGGGTGACATGAATGAGGAGTAGGGAGGGGAGTGTGGAGTTGGAAGTGGAGTTGGGAGTGAGGAGTGGGCAGTGGGGTAGTGGGGCGTGATGTGGGGAGAGAGGAGTGGGGAGTGATGGAGTGGGGAGTGGAGTGAGGAGTGGGGAGTGGGGTTGGGGAAGGGATGGTTGAGAGGGGAGTGTGTGAGGGGAGTGGAGAGTGAGGAGTAGAGTGGGGAGTGAGTAGTGGGCAGTGGGGGAGTGGGGAATGGTGTGGGGAGTGAGGAGTAGTGAGTAGATTGGGGAGTGAGGAGTGGGGAGTGAGGAGTGGGGAGTGGGGAGTTGGGAGTGGGGAGTTGAGTGGGGAGTGAGAAGTGGGGAGTGAGAAGTGGGGAGTGAGAAGTGGGGAGTGGGGGAGTGGAGTGAGAAGTGGGTGGTAGGGAGTGGGGGAGTGGAGAGGGGAGTGAGGAGTGGGGTGTGGGGGAGGGGAGTTGGGAGTGGGGGAGGGGAGTGGGGAGTGGGTGAGGGGAGTGGGTTTTGTGGGAGGGGAGTGAGGAGTGGGGGAGGGGTGTGAGCAGTGCGGGAGGGGATTGGGGATTGGGTAGTTGGGGAGGGGAGTGGTAAGTCGGTGAGGGGAGTGGGGGAGGGGAGTGAGGAGTGTGGAGTGGAGTGGGGAGTGAGGAGTGGAGAGTGGGGGAGAGTTGAGTGGGGGAGTGGGGAGTGAGGAGTCGGGGAGTGGGGAGTGGAGTGGGGAGTGAGGAGTGGGTGAGTGGGGGAGTGGGGAGGTGGTGGGGTGTGTAGGAGTGGAGTGATAGAGGGACAGGGCCTTGTCGGGGAGGGGGAGTGAGGGGGGAGTGGGGGAGAGGAGTAAGGGAGGGTAGTGGGGAGGATAGTGGGGGAGGGTAGAGGGGAGTTGGGGAGTGGAGGGGGAGGTGAGGGGAATGGAGAGTGAGGACAGGGGAGTGAGGAGTGTGGAGTGGGGGAGGGGAGTGTGGAGTGCGGGAAGGGAGTGGGGAGGGAGAGGGGGTGAGGAGTTAGGGAGGGTAGTGAGGGAGGAGAGTGAGGGGTGCGGTGTTGAGGAGGGTAGTGCGGAGTGAGGAGTGGGGTAGGGATGAGCGGATTGTGGGAGAGGAGTGGGGGAGGGTGGTGGGGAGGGGAGTGGGGGAGGGGAGTGTGGGAGGGGGAGTTGTGGAGGGGTGTGGGGGAGATGGAGTAGGCGAGGCAGATAGGCAAGTGGAGGAGGGGAGTGGAGAGTGAGGAGTGGGGGAGGGGTGAGCGGAGTAGGTGAGGGGTGTGGATGAGGGGAGTGGGGCGGGGAGTGAAGGATGGAAGTGAGGGACGAGAGTTGAGAAGTGGAGTGGGGGAGGGGAGTGCGATAGTGGAGCGGGGAGTGAGGGAGGGGAGGGTGATGTGAGTGGGGGAGGGGCAGTGGGATTCGGGGATGGGAGTGGGGAAGGAGAAGGAGTGTGAATGGGAGAAGGAGGTGAGTGGGAAGTGTACGGTAGGGGAGAGTGGAGTTGGGAATGGAGTGGAGGATGGGAGTGAGGGAGGAGAGTGGGGGAGTGGTGAAGCGGAATGAAGGAGGGGGAGGGGGAGCGGTGTGGGTGAGGGTAATAGGGGACAGAAGTGTGGGAGGGGAGTGGGGGAGGGGAAGGGGAGTGGGAGACGGGAGGGGAGGAGGGAGGGGTGCGGGGAGCGGAATGGGGGTGGGCAGTGGGGGAGTGGAGTGGGGAGGGGAGTGGGGGAGGGTAGTGGAGGTTGGGGGTAGGGGAAGGGAGGCAGAGGATGAGTGGGGAGGTGCTGGGGAGTGTAGGAGGGGGTGTTGCGTGAGGGGGAAGGGGAGGGAAGGGTTGATGGGACTGGGGGAAAGGTGTGGGGGAAGGGATTGGTGATGGGGCGTGAGGGAGGGGGAGGGCAGAGCAGAAGGGGCACGGGGGAGGGAGAGTGGGGGAGGGTGAGTGGGATTGGGGGAGGGTAGTGGGGAGTGAGAGGGAGTGTGAGGGGAGAGGGTGGTGAGTGGGCGGCAAAGGGGACGGGAGAAAGGAGTAGGAACTAGAGTGGAGGATGCGAGTGTGGAGGAGAGTGGGGAGTGTGGGAGGGGAGTGCAGGGGGTTGGGGAGGGGAGTAGGGGAGGGGACTGGGCAGGGGAGGGTGAGGGGAGCAGGGAGAGGAATGTGCAAGGTGGCAGTGAGAGTGGAGTGGGAAATGGGAGTGAGTTTGCAGTGTTGGTTAGGGGACGGAAGAGGGGTGTGGGGAAGGGAGGTGAGTTGGTAGGGCAGTGGAGAAGGGATGTGGGGAAGGGGACTCGTGGAGGGTAACGGGGTAGGTGGATGGTAGTGGGGGAGGTGAGTGGCGGAGGGAAATGAGGTTAGCCAATGAGGAGTAGGGTAGGTGACTGGTGGAGGGGATTGGGGAGGGGGAGAAGGGGTGAGGGAAGCGAGTGGGGGAGTAGAGTGGGGAGGGGGAAGGGCAGGGAGGGGGATGGGAGGGGTAGAGGGGGAGCAGGAAGGGAATAAGGGAGGGAAGTGGGGTGGGGTGCAGGGAACAGGGAGGGGAGTTGGAGAGTGGGGGTGCAAAGTTAGGGGAGTGGGGGAGGGTGAGTGGGGCAGGGGGAGGGTTGTGGGGAGGGAGAGGGGATGTGAGGGGGAGAGGGTGGTGAGTGAAAGGGTGTACGGGAGGGGAGAGAGGAGTGAGGAGTGGAGTGGCAGATGGGAGTGAGGCAGGAGAGTAGTGGAGTGGGGGAGGGAGTAGGGAATGGGGTCTTGGAGTGGGGGAGTGAAGTGAGGATGTGAGTGGAGGAGGGGGATGTGAGAAGTTAAGGGGAGTGATGCAGGGGAAGGGGAGTAGGGGAGAGGGGGAGTGGGGAGTGGTAGGGAATGGGAGACGGGAGTGAGTGAGCAGAGTGTGGTGGGGAGGGGGAGGGAGGGGAGTGGAGTGAGGAAAGGAGGGGAGTGGACAGGGCAGTGGAGAAGGGGACTCGCGGAGGGTAGTGGGGGAGGTGTGGGGTAGTGGGGGAGGGTAGTGGGTAAGGGTACTGGGGGAGGGTAGTGAAAGATGGGAATGGCGGAGAGGAGTGGGGGAGGCCGATGAGAAGTAGGGGGTGGGTGTTTTGGAAGGGATTGGAGAGGGGATAAGGCGGAAGGGGGAAGGGGAGATGGAAGGGAGTGGGGGAATAGAGTGGGGAGGGAGGGGGAAGGGCGGGGAGGGGGATGGGAGTAATAGAGGGGGAGCAGGAAGGGATTAAAGGAGGGCAGTGGGATGGAGTGCAGGGAACCGGGAGGGGAGTTAGGGGAGTGGGGGAGAGTGAGTGGGGCAGAGGGAGGGTTGTGGGGAGGGAGAGGGGATGTGAGGGGGAGAGAGAGGGTATGTGAGGGGGAGAGTGTGGTAAGTGAAGGGGTGTAGGGGAGCTTAGAGAGGAGTGGGGCGTGTAGTGGTGGATGGGAGCGAGCGAGGAAAGTGGTGGAGTGGGGGATGGGTGGGGAATGGGGGCTTGGAGTGGGGGAGGTGGAGGGGGAAGGGGAGTTTGGGAATGGAGTGGGGAGGGGGATGTGGGACGGGAAGGGCAGGGGAGGGGAGAGTGGCAGGGGAGGGGGAGTAGTGGAGTGGGGAGGGGGAGGGAAGTGGGAGATGCAGGTGAGTGTACAGCGTGTGGTGCGGGAGGGGAGAGGGCAGTGGAGTGGGAAAGGAGGCGAGTGGACAGGGCAGTGGGGAAGGGGACTCGAGGAGGGTAGTGGGGGAGGTGTAGGGTAGTGGGGGAGGGCAGTGAAAGATGGGAGTGGCGGAGGGGAGTGGCGGAAGCCGATGAGAAGTAGGGGGTGGGTGTTGTGTATGGGATTGGGGAGGGGGAAGGGGGAAGGGGAGAGGGAAGGGAGTGGTGGAATAGAGTGGGCATGTTGAGGGGGAAGGGCGTGGTGGTGGGGGGTGGGGGAGGGGGAGGGGAAGGGAATGGGGAGGGTAGTGGGGAGGGGGAGGGGAGTGGAGAGGGGATTGGGGGAGGGGAGTTGAGGGGGAGGGGGTGTTGGGGAGGAGAGTGGAGGGGTAAGTGGGAGGTTGTTGGGGAGGAGAGGGGAGGGGGTAGGTGATGGGGTATTGGGGAGGAGAGGGGAAAGGGACTGGGGGTGGGGGAAGGGAATGGGGGAGGGGAGTGGGGAGGGGAGTGGAGAGGGCAATGGGAGAGGGGAGGTGGAGGTGAGTGAGGAGGATGAGGGGAGTGAATTTGTGAATTGGGGAAGTGGAAAGGGGGAGGGGAGTCATGAGGGGCGTGGGGAAGGGAGGGAAGTGGTGAGATAGGTGTTGAAGGGGGTGAGGGAGGGAAGTGGGGGATGGGAGTGGGGCAGTGGAGTGGGAGAGGGTGAGTGGTCTTGGGGGAGTGCGAGTGGTATTGGGGGAGGGTGCGTGGGATTGGGGGAAGGTGAGTGGGATTGGGGGGAGGGGAGTGGGATTGGGGGAGGGTGAGTGGAATTGGGAGAGGGTGGTGGGGAGTGGCGTGGAGGATGTGAGTGAGGGAGTAGGGGATGTGGCAGGGGGGTGGGGGATGGAGATGTGGCAAGGATATTAGGAAGGGAGTGAGAGAGCAAAGATGGGAGAGATGGAGAGGAGTGGGGGAGCGCAGAGTTGGGGGTTAGGGGAGGGGATTGGGGAGGGCAGCGGGGAGGGGAGTGGGGGAGGGGTTGGGGTGTTGGGCAGGAGAAGAGGGTGAGGAGGGGAGTGTGGGAGGGGTTGGGGTAGGGAGTGTGGCAAGTCGGGGAGGAGTGGTGGGATTGGCAGAAGAGTGGGGGAGGGGAGTGGGGGAGGGGAGTGGGAGAGGTGTGTTGGGGAGGGGAGTTGGGGAGGGGCGTGAGGGAGGGGTTGGGGGGTAAGGGTTGGGGAGGGAGGGGAGTGAGGGAGGGGAGTGGGGAGAGGAGTGAGGGAGGGGTCGGAGAGGGAAGGGAGTGGGGGAATGGAGTGGGGAAGAGGGGGGAGTTCGGGGGGTGGGGGAGGGGAGTGGGAGTGGATTGGGGTGGGGAGGGTTCTGCTGGAGGGGTGTGCGGGAGAGGAGTGGGTGAGGTGAGGGAGTGGGGGAGGGGAATGGGAGACGGGACTGAGTGAGAGAAGTGGGAGTTAGGGAGGGACCAGGAAAGGGGAATGGGGGAAGGTGAGTGGGAAAATTGGAGTGAGTGTGTGAGGTGGGGTAGGGGAAAGGAGGGGAGTTGGGAAGGGGTGGGGGAGGGAAGGGCGGTGGGAGATGTGGGAGAGGAGGCGGAGTGGAGTAGGGGGCTGTGAGGGGAGGGAGATGTGAGAGGTGAAGGGAGTCGTGGTGGGGAGGGCAATGGGGGCAGCGGGTGTGGAGGAGGAAAGTGGGGTAGGGGATTGAGGGATGGGAGATGAGTGGGAGGAAGAGTGGGGAGGGAAATGGGGGAGGGGTGTGGGCGAGTGGAGGGGTGGGGAGAGGATGGGGAGAGGAGTGGGGGAGAGGAGTGGGGGAGAGCAGTGGGGAGAGGAGGGGTGGGGAGCGGAAGGGGAGAGGAATGGGGAGGGGACGGGTAAGGGAGTGAGTGAATGGAGTGGGTGGGATAGTAAATTGGGTTAAGGAGGGGGAAGAGAGTGGGGGAGAGGTGTTGGAGAGGGTGAGTGCGGAGGGCAGTGGACTGAGGAGGGGAATGCACGAGGGCAGTGGAGGAGGGGCGTGGGGGAAGTGAGAGTGGGGAGGGAAATGGGAGGGGAGTGGGGAGTGGGGTAGGTGAGTGGGGGAGAGGAGTGGGGGAGGGGAGCTCTTGGGGGAGGGGAGAGGCTGGTGGAGCGGTTTGAGGAAGGGGAGTGGGGGAGGGGAGTAGGGAGGAGTGGGGGAGAGGAGTGGGGGCGGAGTGGGGGAGTGGAGTGGGGGGAGGGGACTGGGGACAGGAGCGAGGGGAGGGGTTGGGGAGGGAGGGAAGAGGGGGAATAGAGTGGGCAGAGGGACGTTAGGGGAGTGCAGCGCGGAGTTAGCAGATTTGGAGTTGGGAATGGGAGGAGTGGGGGAGGAGTGCGGGGGTAGTGGGGGAGGGTTGGAGGAGGGAAGTGTGGGAGGAGTGGGGGAGAAGTGGGGGAGGGATGGGCGAAGGGAGTGGGGGGAGGGGTTTGGGGACAGGAGTGAGAGGAGGGGTTGGGGAGTGAGGGGAGTGGAGTGGGGAGAGGGTAGTTAGGGGAATGGAGGAGGGGATTTGCAGTTGGGAGTGTGAGGGGAGTGGAGGGGAGGGGGTGGGGAGGCACGTGGGGGAGGGGCAGGGATGTGGGGGAGGGAGAGGTGGAATGAGGATGTAGGGGAACGAGAGTGGGTTAGGGTTAGGGTAAGTGCGGGACGGGGGTGGGGGAGGGGAGTGTGGGGAGAGTTGGGGAGGGCAGAGTGGGAGGGAAGGGGGAGGGGAGTGGGGGGCGGTAGTGGAGGATGGGAGTGGGGAGTGGAGTGGGGTGGAGGAGGACGGGAGTAGGGCAGGGGTGTTTGGAATTGGAGCGGGGTAATGGTAGGGGAGGGAGAGAAGTGGGAGATGGGAGGGAGTGGAGTGGGGAGGAGAGGGAGGGGATTGGGGAGGAGGACAGGAGAGCGGGGAGTGGGGAGGGCTTAGGGGCACGGGAGTGGGGGTGAGGTGGGGTTGGGAGGGTAGTGAGGGAGGGGATTTGGTGCAGGGTGTTGGGGGGAGGTAGAGGGGCAGGGGTATGGGCGATGGGAGCGGGGGAGGGGCGGGGGTGAAGGTGAGTCGGCAGAGGAGTTGGGAGGGGTGTTTGGCAGGGGAGGTGGAGGTGTGGGGAGTGGGGAAGGGGAGTGGGGGACGAGGGACGGGAGAGAAGGGAGTGGGGGAGGGGAGTTGACCGAGTGGGGTGGGTAGTGGCGGAGGGTAGTGGAGCAAGGTAGTGGGGGAGAGGGTTTTGAGGGTAGAGCAGATGGAGGGGAGTGGCGGATGGGTGTGTGTGAGAGGGAGTGTGGGAGTGGAAGTGGGGGATGTGAGAGGGAGGGCAGTGTGGAGGGAGACCAGGTCTGAGGGGGAGAGGATGCGAACAAGGGGTGTAGGGGAGCGAAGTGAGGAGTGGGGGACTGGAGTGGACGATAGGAGTGAGAGAGGGGTGTGGGATGTGGGAGGGGAAAGGGGAGTGGGGACCGGGGACGAGTGGGGGAGGGGTGCGTTGAGGGGAATGGCAGAATGAGAGGGGAAGTGAGCGGGGAATGCGGAAGTAGAGTGGAGGATGGGGAGTGGGGAAATAGGAGAGGGGAAGGGGAGGGTGTGTAATGGTGAGGGGGAGGGGAGTGTTAGGGGGAGGGGAGTGAGAGGAGAGGGAGAGGGTAGTGTGGAAGAAAGTTGGGGAGGGGAGTGGGGGATGGGGAGGGGGAGTGTGGCAGAGAGTGGGGAGGGGAGTTTGAGAGGAGAGTGGGGGAGGGCAATGGTCAGAAAGGAGGGGGAAAGTGGGAGGAGGAGTGTGGAAGAAGGAGAGAGTGCGAGATTGGCGGAGGGGAGAGTGGAAGGGAGTGGGGGAAGGGAGTGTGGGAGAGGGTAGGGGAATGAAGAGGGGGCGGGAGGGGGAGGGGAATGAAGAGGGGGAGGGAGGAAAATGTGTGGGGAATGAAGAGGGGGAGGGAGGGGAAGGTGGAGGGGAAATAAGAGGGGGAGGGAGGGGGTGGTGGAGGGGAATGAAGAGGGGGGAGGGGAGGTGGAGGGGAATGAAGGGGGCGGGAGGGGGTGGTGGAAGGGAATGCAGAGGGGCAGGGAGGTAGAGGTGGAGGGGGAGGAGGGCAATGAAGAGGGGGAGGGAGGGGGAGGTGGAGGAGAATGAAGAGGGGGAGGGAGGGGGAGGGAGGGGGAGGTGGAGGAAAATGAAGAGGGGGAGGGAGGGGGAGGTGGAGGGGGATGAAGAGGGGGAGGGAGGGGTTGGTGGAGGAGAAAGAAGAGGGGGAGGGAGGGGGTGGTGGAGGAGAATGAAGAGGGGAGGGAGGGGTAGGTGGAGGGGAATGAAGAGGGGAGGGAGGGGGAGGTGGAGGGGAATGAAGAAGGGAGGGAGGGGGTGGTGGAGGGGAATGAAGAGGGGGAGGGAGGGGAGGTGGAGAGGAATGGAGGGAGGGGGAGTTGGAATGGAATGAATAGGGGGAGTGAGGGGGTGGTGGAGGGGAATGAAGAGTGGGAGGGTGGGTGTGGTGGAGGGGAATGAAGAGAGGGAGGGAGGGGTGGTGGGGGGAATGAAGAGGGGGAGGGAGGGGTTGGTGGAGGAGAAAGAAGAGGGGGAGGTGGGGGTGGTTGAGGAGAATGAAGAGGGGGAGGGAGGGGCAGGTGGAGGGGAATGAAGAGAGGGAGGGAGGGGTGGTGGAGGGGAATGAAGAGGGGGAGGGAGGGGTTGGTGGAGGAGAAAGAAGAGGGGGAGGGAGGGGGTGGTGGAGGATAATGAAGAGTGGGAGGGAGGGGCAGGTGGAGGGGAATGAAGAGGGGGAGGGAGGGGGAGGTGGAGGGGAATGAAGAGGGGAGGGAGGGGTGGTGGAGGGGAATGAAGAGGGGGAGGGAGGGGAGGTGGAGAGGAATGGAGGGAGGGGGAGTTGGAATGGAATGAATAGGTGGAGTGAGGGGGTGGTGGAGGGGAATGAAGAGGGGAAGGGAGGGTGTGGTGGAGGGGAATGAAGAGAGGGAGGGAGGGGTGGTGGTGGGGAATGAAGAGGGGGAGGGAGGGGTTGGTGGAGGAGAAAGAAGAGGGGGAGGTGGGGTGGTGGAGGAGAATGAAGAGAGGGAGGGAGGGGCAGGTGGAGGGGAATGAAGAGGGGGAGGGAGGGGGAGGTGGAGGGGAATGAAGAGCTGAGGGAGAGGGAGGTGGAGGGGAATGAAGAGGGGGAGGGAGGGGAGGTGGAGAGGAATGGAGAGAGGGGGAGGTGGAGTGGAATGAATGGGGGAGTGAGGGGGTGGTGGAGGGGAATAAAGAGGGGGAGGGAGGGGGTTGTAGAGGGGAATAAAGAGGGGGAGGGAGGGGGTTGTAGAGGGGAATGAAGAGTGGGAGAGAGGGGGTATGGAGGAGAAAGAGGAGGGTGTGGGATGGGGTGATGGATGATGATGAAGAGGTGGAGGGAGGGGTGGTGGAGGGGAATGAAGAGGGGGAGGGAGGGAGTGGTGGAAGGTAATGAAGAGGGGGAGGGATGGGGAGGTGGAGGGGAATGAAGAGGGGGAGGGAGGGGATGGTGGTAGGTAATGAAGAGGAGGAGGGTTGGGGGAGGTGGATGGGAATGAAGAGGGGGAGGGAGGGGGAGGTGGAGGGGAATGAAGAGAGAGAGGGAGGGGTTGGTGGAGGAGAATGAAGAGGGGGAGGGAGGGGGTACGGAGGAGAAAGAAGAGGGTGTGGGAGGGGTGATGGATGATAATGAAGAGGTGGAGGGAGGGGGTGGTGGAGGGGAATGAAGAGGGGGAGGGAGGGTGTGGTGGAGGGTAATGAAGTGGGGGAGGGAGGGGGAGGTGGAGGGGAATGAAGAGGTGGAGGGAGGGGGTGGTGGAGGGTAATGAAGAGGGGGAGGGAGGGGGAGGTGGAGGGGAATGAAGAGGGGGAGGGAGGGGATGGTGGTGGGTAATGAAGAGGAGGAGGGTGGGGAGGTAGATGGGAATGATGAGGGGGAGGGAGGGGGAGGTGGAGGGGAATGAAGAGGGGAGGGAGGGGGTGGTGGATGGGAATGAAGAGGGGGAGGGAGGGGTTGGAGGAATTGAATGAGGTTGGGGCCGGAGGGGCTGGTGGAGGGGAATGAAGATGGGGGAGGGGGTGGTGGATGGGAATGACGAGTGGGAGGGAGCGGTGGTGGAGAGGAATGAAGAGGGGGAGGGAGGGGGAGGTGGAGGGAATGAAGAGGGGCAGGGAGCGGGAGGTTTGGAATGAAGAGGGGGAGGGAGGGGGTGGTGGGGAATGAATAAGTGGAGGGAGTGGGTGGTGGAGGGGAATGAAGAGGGGGAGGGAGGGGGTGGTGGGGAATGAAGAGGGGGAGGGAAGATGTGGTGGAGGGGAATGAAGAGGGGGAGGGAGGGTTTGGAGGATGGGCATGAAGATGGGGAGGGAGGAGCTGGTGGATGGGAATGAAGATGGGGCGAGTGGGTGGTGGATGGGAATGACGAGGGGGAGGGAGGGGAGGTGGAGAGGAATGGAGGGAGGGGGAGGTGGAGTGGAATGAATGGGGGAGTGAGGGGGTGGTGGAGGGGAATAAAGAGGGGGAGGGAGGGGGTTGTAGAGGGGAATGAAGAGGGGGAGAGAGGGGGTATGGAGGAGAAAGAGGTGCGTGTGGGATGGGGTGATGGATGATAATGAAGAGGTGGAGGGAGGGGTGGTGGAGGGGAATGAAGAGGGGGAGGGAGGGAGTGGTGGAAGGTAATGAAGAGGGGGAGGGATGGGGAGGTGGAGGGGAATGAAGAGGGGGAGGGAGGGGATGGTGGTGGGGAATGAAGAGGAGGAGGGTGAGGGAGGTGGATGGGAATGAAGAGGGGGAGGGAGGGGGAGGTGGAGGGGAATGAAGAGAGAGAGGGAGGGGTTGGTGGAGGAGAATGAAGAGGGGGAGGGAGGGGGTACGGAGGAGAAAGAAGAGGGTGTGGGAGGGGTGATGGATGATAATGAAGAGGTGGAGGGAGGGGGTGGTGGAGGGGAATGAAGAGGGGGAGGGAGGGTGTGGTGGAGGGTAATGAAGTGGGGGAGGGAGGGGGAGGTGGAGGGGAATGAAGAGGTGGAGGGAGGGGCTGGTGGAGGGTAATGAAGAGGGGGAGGGAGGGGCAGGTGGAGGGGAATGAAGAGTGGGAGGGAGGGGGTGGTGGAGGGGAATGAAGAGGGGGAGGGAGGGGTTGGAGGAATTGAATGAGGTTGGGGCCGGAGGGGCTGGTGGAGGGGAATGAAGATGGGGGAGGGGGTGGTGGATGGGAATGACGAGTGGGAGGGAGCGGTGGTGGAGAGGAATGAAGAGGGGGAGGGAGGGGGAGGTGGAGGGAATGAAGAGGGGCAGGGAGAGGGAGGTTTGGAATGAAGAGGGGGAGGGAGGGGGTGGTGGGGAATGAATAAGTGGAGGGAGGGGGTGGTGGAGGGGAATGAAGAGGGGGAGGTGGGGAATGAAGAGCGGGAGGGAGGGGGTGGTGGGGAATGAAGAGGGGGAGGGAAGATGTGGTGGAGGGGAATGAAGAGGTGGAGGGAGGGTTTGGAGGATGGGCATGAAGATGGGGAGGGAGGAGCTGGTGGATGGGAATGAAGATGGGGCGAGTGGGTGGTGGATGGGAATGACGAGGGGGATGGAGGCGGTGGTGGAGGGGAATGAAGAGGGGGAGGGAGGGGGTGGTGGATGGGATAGAAGATGGGGAGGGAGGGGGTGATGGAGGTGAATGAACATGGGGTTGGAGGGGTAGGTGGATGCGAATGAAGTGGGGGAGGGAGGGGCTGGTGGATGGGAATGAAGATGCGGAGGGAGGGGGTGGTGGAGGGGAATGAAGAGTTGGAGGGAGGGGGAGGTGGAGGGGAATGAAGAGGGGGAGGGAGGGGGTGGTGGAGTGTCATGAAGATGGGGAGGGAGAGGGTGGTGGAGGGCAATGGAGAGGGGGAGGGATGCGGTGGTGGAGTGGAATGGAGAGGGTGAGCAAGGGGGGGGTGGAGTGTGGTAGCGGAGTGGGTGATGGGTTTGGGGTAGGGGTGTTGTGGAGCGGAGTGCAGTCTGGGAAGTGGTGGAGGGTAGTGGGGGATGGCAGTGTGGGGTGGGAGTGTGGTAGAGACGGGCAGTGAGGACGTGAATGTAAGTGGAGTAGGGTAGGGGTGTGGGAGAGGGGAGTGGGGGAGTGGGGTAGGTTAGTGTGAGAGGGGAGTTGGGGAGTGGGGGAGGGGAATGGGGAGGCGAGTGAGGGAGGGCAGCGGGTGAGGGTAGTGGGTGAGGGGAATGGGGGAGGGGAGTGGGGGTGTGTTTGAGGGAGGGGAATTGTGGAGGGGGGTTGTCGAGGGGGTGGGGTAGGGGAGTGGGGCATGGGAGTTGTTGAGGGGACTGGGGCAGATGAGTTAGGGTACGGGGTTGGGGAGCGGAGTTGGGGAGGGGAGTTAGGGAGGGGAGTTGGGGAGGGGAGTGGGTTTAGGGGAGTGAGGTAGGGGAGTGGGAAAGGGGAGTGGGTAGGGGAGTGCAGTGAGGAGGTGGAGAGAAGGGGAGTGGGGGAGGGTATTGGGGTCGGAGTGTTGGACGGGAGGGGAGTGGGGCAGGGGAATGGGGAAGGGGAGTCGGGTAGTGGAGTTGGGTAGGGGAGTGATTTAGGGGATTGGGGCAGGGGAGCGCAGTGAGGAGGTGGAGGGAAGGGGAGTGGGGGAGTAGAGTGGGGGAGGTGTCTGGGGTAGGGGAGTTGGGTAGTGGAGGGCAGAGAAGAGGTATGGGAAGGGGAGCGGGGGAGGCGTGTGAGGTAGGAGAGTTGGGGTGCGGAGTGGGGTCGGGGAGTGGTGTCGGGGATTTGGGTGGGGGAGTGGGGGAGCAGAGTGGCGGAGGGGAGTGTGGTATGGGTGTGGTAACGGGGGTTGGATAAGGGAGTCGGGTAGGGGAGTTGTGAAGGGGAGTGCGGTAGGTGAGTGAGGGAGCGTGGTGGGGGATAGGTGTGTGGTAGGGGAGGGAAGTGAGGAGGTGCAGGGAATCGGAGTGGTGGACGGGAGGGGAGTGGGGGAGGGGGTGGGGTAGGGGAGTGGGGGAGGAGAGTGGGGGGAGGTGTCTGGGGTAGGGGAGTTGGGTAGTGGAGGGCAGAGAGGAGGTATGGGAAGGGGAGTGGGGGAGGGGTGTGGGGTAGGAGAGTTGGGGTGCGGAGTGGGGTCGGGGAGTGGTGTCGGGGATTTGGGTGGGGGAGTGGGGGAGCAGAGTGGCGGACGGGAGTGTGGTAGGGGTGTGGTAACGGGGGTTGATAAGGGAGTCGGGTAGGGGAGTTGTGAAGGGGAGTGCGGTAGGTGAGTGAGGGAGCATGGTGGGGGATAGGTGTGTGGTAGGGGAGGGAAGTGAGGAGGTGCAGGGAATCGGAGTGGTGGACGGGAGGGGAGTGGGGGAGGGGGTGGGGTAGGGGAGTGGGGGAGGAGAGTGGGGGAGGCGAGTGGGGGAGGCGAGTGGGGGAGGCGAGTGTGAGGAGGGGAGTGGGGGAGGGGAGTGCGGTAGGGGTTTTGGCGTAGGGGATTTGGGGAAAGGAGTGCGGGAGGGGAGTGGGGGAGGGGAGTGGGGGAGGGGAGTAGGGAGTGGAGTGGGGTGGGGTGTGGGGGAGGTTAGTGTGATGGGGAGTGGGGGAGGGGAGTGGGGGAGGGGAGTATGGGAGGAGAGTTGGGGAGGGTAGAGGGTTAGGGGATTGAGGGAGCGGTGTGGGGGAGGGGAGAGAGGGAGGGGAGTGGGGGAGGGGAGTGAGGAAGGGGAGTTGAGGAGGGGAGTGGGGGAGAGGGGTGGAGTAGGGCAGTGGGGTATGGGATTAGGTGAGGGGAGCGGGCGAGGAGAGCTGGGGAGGGGGGTGGGGTAGGCGTGTGGGTAGCGGAGTGGGGGAGGGGAGTTGAGGCAGGGATTGAGGTGAGGAGTGGGGGAGGGGTGTGGGAACCTGGGAGTGAGGGAGGGGAGTGGGGGAGGGGAGTGGGGGAGGGTTGTGGGGGGGAATGGGGAATGGGAGTTTAGAGGGGAGTGGGGGAGGGGAGTGGGGGAGGGGAGTGGGGGAGGGGTGTGGGGGAGGGGAGTGGGGAGGGGAGTGGGGAGGGGAGTGGGGAGAGGCGTGATGCAGGGGAGTTGAGGAGGGGAGTTGAGGCAGGGGAGTTGAGGCGGGGAGAGGAGTGTGGGAGAGGAGTGAGGAGAGGAGTGGGGGAGAGGAGTAGGGTAGAGGAGTGGGGAGGGGATTAGGGGACGGCGTGGGGGACGGGCGTGGGGCAGTGGGGTCGGGTTGTGGGGTCGGGGAGTGGGGTCGGGGTGTGGAGTCGGGGTGTGGGGACAGGGAGTGGGGTCGGCAAGTGGGGTCGGGGAGTGGGGTCGGGGAGTGGTGTAGGCGAGTGAGGGAGGTGAGCGCAGTGAGGAGGTGGAGGGAAGGGGATTGGGGGAGTGGAGTGGGAGAGGTGTCTGGGGTAGGGGAGTTGGGTAGTGGAGGGCAGTGAGGACGTGGAGGGAAGGGGAGGAGAGTGGGGTAGGAGAGTTGGGGAGCGGAGTGGGGTAGGGGAGTGAGGTAGGGGACTGGGGTAGGGGAGTGGGGTAGGGGAGTGGGGTATGGGAGTGGGGTAGGGGAGTGGTGCCGGGGAGTTTGGTAGGGGAGTGGGACAGCGGAGTGGGGGAGCAGAGTTGGGGAGGGGAGTTTGGTAGGGGAGCGTGGTAGGGGAGTGTGGTAGGGGAGTGTGGTAGGGGTGTGGTGACGTGGGTTTGGGTAGGGGAGTCGGGTAGGGGAGTTGTGGAGGGTTGTTGTGCAGGGGAGAGCAGTAGGCGAGTGGGGGAGGGGATTTGGGGGAGGGGATTTGGGGTCGGGGATTTGGGGTGGGGGATTTGGGGTAGGGGATTTGGGGAAGTGGAGTGGGAAGGGGAGTGGGGGAGCGGAGTGGGGAGAGGAGTGGGGGAGTGGAGTGGGATAGGGAAGTTGGCTAGCTGAGTGAGGGAGCGTAGTGGGGGATAGGTGTGTGGTGGGGAGGGCAGTGAGGTGGTGCAGGGAATCGGAGTGGCGGACGGGAGGGGAGTGGGGAGGGGGTGGGGTAGGGGAGTGGGGGAAGCGAGTGGGGGAGGCGAGTGGGGGCGGGGAGGGGGGAGGGGAGTGCGGTAGTGGTTTTGGGGTAGGGGATTTGGGGAGGGGAGTGGGGGAGGGGAATGATGAGGGGAGTGGGGGAGGGGAGTCGGGGAGGGGAGAGGGGAGGAGTGTGGGGGAGGTTAGTGTGGTAGGGGAGTGTGGTAGGGGAGTGGGGAGGGGAGTGGGGGAAGGGAGTGGGGGAGGGGAGGATGGGAGGAGAGTTGGGGAGGGTAGAGGTTTAGGGGGTGAGGGAGGGGAGTGGGGGAGGGGAGTGAGGGAGGGGAGTTGGGGAGGGGAGTGAGGAAGGGGAGTTGAGGAGAAGGAGTGGGGTAGGGGGGTGGAGTAGGGGAGTGGGGTATGGGAATATGTGAGGGGAGTGGGGGAGGAGAGTTGGGGAGGGGAGTGGGTAGGGGTGTGGAGTAGGGGAGTGGGGGAGGGGAATTGAGGCAGGGAGTGAGGTGAGGAGTGGGGGAGGGGTGCTGTGGTGGAGGGGAGTGGGGGAG
Organism: Heterodontus francisci; assembly: GCF_036365525.1. Classification (NCBI taxonomy): domain Eukaryota; kingdom Metazoa; phylum Chordata; class Chondrichthyes; order Heterodontiformes; family Heterodontidae; genus Heterodontus; species Heterodontus francisci. The sequence goes on along the minus strand of NW_027140501.1, from coordinate 8,412 downwards.
GGGAGTGGGGGAAGGGAGTGGGAACCTGGGAGTGGGGGAGGGGAGTGGGGGAGGGGAGTGGGGGAGGGTTGTGCGGTAGGGGAATGGGGAATGGGAGTGGGGAGGGGAGTGGGGGAGGGGAGTGGGGGAGGGGTGTGGGGGAGGGGAGTGGAGAGGGGAGTGGGGGAGGGGAGTGGGGAGGGGCGTGATGCAGGGGAGTTGAGGAGGGGAGTTGAGGCAGGGGGGTTGAGGAGGGGAGTTGAGGCAGGGGAGTTGAGAAGGGCAGGGGAGTAGGGGAGAGGAGTGGGGGAGAGGTGTGGGGCAGAGGAGTGGGGGAGAGGTGTGCGGAGAGGAGAGGGGAGGAGAGTTGGGTAGAGGAGAGGGGGAGGGGATTAGGGGAGGGCGTGGGGGACGGGCGTGGGGGAGTGGGGTCGGGTTGTCGGGATCGGGTAGTGGGGTCGGGGAGTGAGGTCGGGGAGTGGGGTCGGGGAGTGGGGTCGGGGAGTGAGGGAGGGGAGCGCACTGAGGAGGTGGAGGGAAGGGGAGCGGGGAGGAGTGTAGTGTAGGAGAGTTGGGGAGCGGAGTGGGGTAGGGGAGTGGGGTAGGGGAGTGGGGTAGGGGAGTGGGGTAGGGGTGTGATGCCGGGGAGTTTGGTAGGGGAGTGGGAGAGCGGAGTTGGGGAGTGGAGTGGGGGAGGGGAGTGTGGTAGGGGAGTGTGGTAGGGGAGTGTGGTAGGGGAGTGGTGACGGGGGTTTGGGTAAGGGAGTCGGAAATAGTGGAGTCGGGTCGGGGAGTTGTGGAGGGGGTTTGTGGAGGGGAGAGCAGTAGGCGAGTGGGGGCGGGGATTTGGGGGAGGGGATTTGGGGAGGGGATTTGGGGTAGGGATTTGGGGTAGGGGTTTTGGTGGAGGGGATTTGGGGGAGGGGAGTGGGGAGGGGAATGGGGGAGGGGAGTGGGGGAGAGGAGTGGGGGAGAGGAGTCGGGGAGTGGATTGGGGGAGGCGTGTTGCGGAGAGGAGAGGGGGGAAGAGTGGGGTAGAGGAGTGGGGGAGGGGATTAGGGGAGGGGCGTGGGGGAGGAGATTAGGGGAGGGGCGTGGCGGAGGGGGTATGGGGAGTGGGGTCGGGGAGAGGGGTCGGGGAGAGGGGTGGGGGAGTGGGGTCGGGGAGTGGGGGAGGGGAGAGCATGAGGAGGTGGAGGGAAGGGGAGTGGGGGTGTGGAATCGGGTAGGTGTCTGGGGTAGGGGAGTTGTGTAGTGGAGGGCAGTGAGGTGGTGGAGGGAAGGGGAGCGGGGGAGGAGTGTGGGTTAGGAAAGTTGGGGAGCGGAGTGGGTTAGGGGTGTGGGGTAGGGGTGTGATGCAGGGGAGTGGGGTCGGGGAGTGAGGGAGGGGAGCGCAGTGAGGAGGTGGAGGGAAGGGGAGTGGGGGAGTGGAGTGGGAGAGGTGTCTGGGGTAGGGGAGTTGGGTAGTGGAGGACAGTGAGGAGGTGGAGGGAAGGGGAGCGGGGAGGAGTGTGGGGTAGGGGTGTAGAGTAGGGGAGTGGGTAGGGGAGTGGGGAAGGGGTGTGGGTTGCCGGGGAGTTTGGTAGGGGAGTGGGAGAGCGGAGTGGGGGAGCGGAGTGGGGGAGGGGAGTGTGGGAGGGGAGTGTGGTAGGGAAGTGTGGTAGGGGTGTGGTGACGTGGGTTTGGGTAGGGGAGTCGGGTAGGGAAGTTGTGGAGGCGGGTTGTGGAGGGGAGAGCAGTAGGCGAGTGGGGGAGGGGAATTGGGGTAGGTGATTTGGGGGAGGGGATTTGGGGGAGGGAATTTGGGGTAGGGGAGTGGGGGAGGGGAGTGGGGAGGGGACTGAGGGAGAGGAGTGGGGGAGTGGAGAGGGTTAGGGAAGTGGGGTAGGTGAGTGAGGGAGCGTAGTGGGGGATAGGTGTGTGGTAGGGGAGGGCAGTGAGGTGGTGCAGGGAATCGGAGTGGTGGACGGGAGGGGAGTGGGGGAGGGGGTGGGGTAGGGGAGTGGGGGAGGGGAGTGCGGTAGGGGTTTTGGGGTAGGGGATTTGGGGAGGGGAGTGGGGGAGTGGAGTGGGGGAGGGGAGTGGGGAGGGGAGTGGGGGAGGGGAGTGGGGGAGGGGAGTGGGGAGCGGTGTGAGGAGGGGTGTGGTGGAGGTTAGTGTGGTAGGGGAGTGGGGGAGGGGAGTGGGAGTGGGGAGTGAGGGAGTGGAGTGGGGGAGGGGAGTGAGGAAGGGGAATTGAGGAGGGGAGTGGGGGAGGGGTGGTGGAGTAGGGGAGTGGGGTATGGGATTAGGTGAGGGGAGTGGGGGAGGAGAGTTGGGGAGGGGAGTGGGGTAGGGGTGTGGAGTAGGGGGGGGAGGGGAGTTGAGGCAGGGAGTGAGGTGAGGAGTTTGGGAGGGGTGTTGTGGTGGAGTGGAGTGGGGGAGGGGAGTGGGGGAGGGGAGTGGGAACCTGGGAGTGGGGGAGGGGAGTGGGGGAGGGGAGTGGGGGAGGGTTGTGGGGGAGAGGTGCGGGGAATGAGAGTGGGGAGGGGAGTGGGGGAGGGGAGTGGGGGAGGGGTGTGGGGAGGGGAGTGGTGAGGGGAGTGGGGAGGGGAGTGGGGAGGGGCGTGATGCAGGGGAGTTGAGGAGGGGAGTTGAGGCAGGGGAGTTGAGGCAGGGGAGTTGAGTCGGGGAGGGGAGTGTGGGAGAGGAGTGGGGGAGAGGAGTGGGGCAGAGGAGTGGGGGAGGGGTGTTGCGGAGAGGAGAGGGGAGGAGAGTGGGGTAGAGGAGTGGGGGAGGGGATTAGGGGAGGGCGTGGGGGACGGGCGTGGGGGAGTGGGGTCGGGTTGTGGGGTCGGGGAGTGGGGTCGGGGAGTGGGGTCGGGGAGTGGGGACGGGGAGTGAGGGAGGGGAGCGCAGTGAGGAGGTGGAGGGAAGGGGAGTGGGGGAGTGGAGTGGGAGATGTGTCTGGGGTAGGGGAGTTGGGTAGTGGAGGGCAGTGAGGAGGTGGAGGGAAGGGGAGCGGGGAGGAGTGTAGTGTAGGAGAGTTGGGGTGCGGAGTGGGGTAGGGGAGTGGGGTAGGGGAGTGTGGTAGGGGAGTGTGGTAGGGGCGTGGTGACGGGGGTTTGGGTAAGGGAGTCGGGTAGGGGAGACGGGTCGGGGAGTTGTGGAGGGGGTTTGTGGAGGGGAGAGCAGTAGGCGAGTGGGGGAGGGGATTTGGGGGAGGGGATTTGGGGTGGGGATTTGGGGTAGGGGATTTGGGGTAAGGGATTTGGGGGAGGGGATTTGGGGGAGGGGAGTGGGGAGGGGATTGGGGGAGGGGAGTGGGGGAGAGGAGTGGGGGAGAGGAGTGGGGGAGAGGAGTGGGGGAGTGGATTGGGGGAGGGGTGTTGCGGAGAGGAGAGGGGAGAAGAGTGGTGTCGAGGAGTGGGGGAGGGGATTAGGGGAGGGGCGTGGTGGGAGGAGATTAGGGGAGGGGCGTGGGCGAGGGGGTACGGGGAGTGGGGTCGGGGAGAGGGGTCGGGGAGAGGGGTGGGGAGTGGGGTCGGGGAGTGGGGGAGGGGAGAGCAGTGAGGAGGTGGAGGGAAGGGGAGTGGGGGTGTGGAGTGGGGAGGTGTCTGGGGTAGGGGAGTTGTGTAGTGGAGGGCAGTGAGGTGGTGGAGGGAAGGGGAGCGGGGGAGGAGTGTGGGTTAGGAAAGTTGGGGAGCGGAGTGGGTTAGGGGAGTGGGGTAGGGGTGTGATGCAGGGGAGTGGGGTCGGGGAGTGAGGGAGGGGAGCGCAGTGAGGAGACGGAGGGAAGGGGAGTGGGGGAGTGGAGTGGGAGAGGTGTCTGGGGTAGGGGAGTTGGGTAGTGGAGGGCAGTGAGGAGGTGGAGGGAAGGGGAGCGGGGAGGAGTGTGGGGTAGGAGAGTTGGGGAGCGGCGTGGGGTAGGGGTTTAGAGTAGGAGAGTGGGGTTGGGGAGTGGGGAAGGGGTGTTGTGCCAGGGAGTTTGATAGGGGAGTGGGAGAGCGGAGTGGGGGAGCGGAGTGGGGGAGGGGAGTGTGGTAGGGGAGTGTGGTAGGGTAGTGTGGTAGGGGTTTGGTGACGTGGGTTTGGGTAGGGGAGTCGGGTAGGGGAGTTGTGGAGGGGGGTTGTGGAGGGGAGAGCAGTAGGCGTGTGGGGGAGGGGATTTGGGGTAGGGGATTTGGGGGAGGGGATTTGGGGGAGGGGATTTGGGGTAGGGGAGTGGGGGAGGGGAGCGGGGTAGGGAAGTGGGGTAGGTGAGGGAGGGAGCGTAGTGGGGGATAGGTGTGTGGTAGGGGAGGGCAGTGAGGTGGTGCAGGGAATCGGAGTGGTGGACGGGAGGGGACTGGGGGAGGGGGTGGGGGAGGCGAGTTGGGGAGCTGAGTGGGGGAGGGGAGTGCGGTAGGTGTTTAGGGGTAGGGGATTTGGGGAGGGGAGTGGGGAGGGGTGTGAGGAGGGGTGTGGGGGAGGTTAGTGTGGTAGGGGAGTGGGGGAGGGGAGTGGGGGCTGGGAGTATGGGAGGAGGGTTGGGGAGGGTAGAGGGTTAGGGCAGTGAGGGAGGGGAGTGGGGGAGGGGAGTGAGGGAGTGGAGTGGGGGAGGGGAGTGAGGAAGGGGAGTTGAGGAGGGGAGTGGGGGAGGGGTGGTGGAGTAGGGGAGTGGGGTATGTGATAAGGTGAGGGGAGTGGGGGAGGAGAGTTGGGGAGGGGAGTGGGGTAGGGGTGTGGAGTAGGGGGTGGGGAGGGGAGTTGTGGCAGGGAGTGAGGTGAGGAGTTTGGGAGGGGTGTTGTGGTGGAGTGGAGTGGGGGAGGGGAGTGGGGGAGGGGAGTGGGAACCTGGGAGTGGGGGAGGGGAGTGGGGGAGGGGAGTGGGGGAGGGTTGTGGGGGAGAGGAACGGGGAATGAGAGTGGGAGGGGAGTGGGGGAGGGGAGTGGGGGAGGGGTGTGGGGAAGGGATTGGGGAGGGGAGTGGGGAGGGGCGTGATGCAGGGGAGTTGAGGCAGGGGAGTTGAGGCAGGGGAGTTGAGGCGGGGAGGGGAGTGTGGGAGAGGAGTGGGGGAGAGGAGTGGGGCAGAGGAGTGGGGGAGGGGTGTTGCGGAGAGGAGAGGGGAGGAGAGTGGGGTAGAGGAGTGGGGGAGGGGATTAGGAGAGGGCGTGGGGGACGGGCGTGGGGGAGTGGGGTCGGGTGATGGGGTCGGGGAGTGGGGTCGGGGAGTGGGGTCGGGGAGTGAGGACGGGGAGTGAGGGAGGGGAGCGCAGTGAGGAGGTGGAGGGAAGGGGAGTGGGGGAGTGGAGTGGGAGAGGTGTCTGGGGTAGGGGAGTTGGGTAGTGGAGGGCAGTGAGGAGTTGAAGGGAAGGGGAGCGGGGAGGAGTGTGAGGTAGGAGAGTTGGGGAGGGGAGTGAGGTAGGGGAGTGTGGTAGGGGAGTGTGGTGGGGGAGTGGTAACGGGGGCTTGGGTACGGGAGTCGGGTAGGGGTGTCGGGTCGGGGAGTTGTGGGGGGGTGTGGAGGGGAGAGCAGTAGGCGAGTGGGGGAGGGGATGTGGGGTAGGGGATTTGGGGTAGGGGATGTGGGGGTGGGGATTTGGGGGAGGGGAGTGGGGGAGGGGAGTGGGGGAGGGGACTGTGAGAGAGGAGTGGGGGAGAGGAGTGGGGGAGAGGAGTGGGGGAGGGGTGTTGCGGAGAGGAGAGGGGTGAGGATTGGGGTAGAGGAGTGGGGGAGGGGATTAAGGGAGGGGCGTGGGGGAGGGGATTAGGGGAGGGGCGTGGGGGAGGGGGGTCGGGGAGTGGGGTCTGGGAGTGGGGTCGGGGTTTGGGGTCGGGGAGTGGGGTCGGGGAGAGGGGTCGGGGAGAGGGGTCGGGGAGAGGGGTAGTGGAGTGAGGGAGGGGAGTTGATGAGGGGAGTGGTGACGGGGGGTTGGTAGGGGAGTCAGGTATGGGATTTGTGGAGGGGGTTTGTGGAGAGGAGAGCAGTAGGCGAGTGGGGGAGGGGATTTGGGGTAGGGGATTTGGGGCAGGGGATTTGGGGGAGGGGATTTGGAGAGGGCAGTGGTGGAGGGGAGTGGGGGAGGGGAGTGGGGCGGAGTGTGTTGGTGGTTAGTGTGGGAGGGGAGTGGGGGAGAGGAGTGGGGAGGGGAATGGGGAGGGGAGAGGTGGTGCGGAGTGGGGGAGTGGAGTGGGGGTGTGGAGTGGGGGAGTGGTTTGGGGAGGGGAGAGGGGAAGGGGAGTGGGGGAGGGGAATGGGGGAGGGGTGTTGCGGAGAGGAGAGGTGAGGAGAGTGGGGTAGAGGAGAGGTGAGGAGAGTGGGGTAGAGGAGTGGGGGAGTGCATTAGGGGAGGGGATTAGGGGAGGGGCATGGTGGTGGGGTAGAGGAGTGGGGGAGTGGGGTTGGGGAGTGGGATGGGGAGTGGGGAGTGGGGTAGGGTGAGTGGGGTCGTGTGAGTGGGGTCGGGTGAGTGGGTCGGTGAGTGGGTCCGTAAGTGGGGTCAGGGTGTGGGGTCAGGGAGTGGGGTCGGGGAGTGGAGTAGGGATGTGGGTTAGGGGAGTGGGGGAGGGGAGTGAGGTAAGGGAGTGGGGGAGGGGAGTGGGGGAGGGGAGTGGGGGAGGGGAGTGTGGTAGGGGTGTGGTGACGGGGGTTGGGTAGAGGAGTCGGGTAAGGGAGTTGTGGAGGGGACTGCGGTCTGCGAGTGGAGTGGGGGAGGGGATTTGGGGGAGGGGATTTGTGTTACGGAATTTGGGGTAGGGGAATGGGGGAGGGGAGTGGGGGAGGGGCGTGGGGGAGGAGTGTGCGGAGGAGTGTGGGGAGGAGTGTGGGGAGGTTAGTGTGGGAGGGGAGTGGGGGAGCGGAGTGGGGGAGGGGAGTGTGGTAGGGGGTGTGGTGACGGGGGTTTGGGTGGGGGAGTCGGGTGGGGGAGTTGTGGAAGGGAGTGCGGTATGCGGGTGTAGTGGGGGAGGGGATTTGGGGGAGGGGATTTGGGGGAAGGGATTTGGGGTAGGGGACCTGGGGTAGGGTAGTGGGGGAGGACTTTGGGGAGGAGTGTGGGGAAGAGTGTGGGGAGGAGTGTGGGGGAGGTTAGTGTGGGAAGTTAGTGTGGGAGGGGAGTGGGGGAGAGGAGTGGGGGAAGGGAGTGGGGGAGGGGAGTTGGGGAGGGTAGTGGGTTTGGGAAATGGGGGAGGGTAGTGGGTTAGGGGAGTGAGGGAGGGAAGTTGGGGAGGGGAGTTAGGGAGGGGAGTTGAGGAGGGGTGTGAGGGAGTGGAGTGGAGTAGGGGAGTGGTGTAGGGGAGTGGAGTAGGGAGTGGGGCAGGGGAGAGGGGTAGGGGAGTGGGGTAGGGGAGTGGGGTAGGGGAGTGGATGAGGGGAGAGGGGGAGGAGAGTGGGGGAGGGGAGAGGGGGAGGGGAGTGGGGGAGGGGAGTGGGGGAGGGGAGTGGGGGAGGGGAGTGGAGGATGGGAGTGCGGTAGGGGAATTTGGGCAGGGGATTTGGGAGAGGGGAGTGTGGTAGGGGATTTGGTGTAGGGGATTTGGGGGAGGGGAGTGGGGGAGGGGATTTGGGGAGGGGAGTGAGGGAGGGGATTGGGGAGGGGAGTGGGGGAGAGGAGTGGGGGAGGGGTGTTGCAGAGAGGAGTGGGTGAGGAGAGTGGGGTAGAGGAGTGGGGGAGGGGATTAGTGGAGGGGCATGGGGGTGGGAGTGGGGTTGGGGTGTGGGGGTGGGGAGTGGGGTCGGGTGAGTGGTGTCGGGTGAGTGGGGTCGGGTGAGTGGGGTCCGGTGAGTGGGGTCGGGTGAGTGGGGTCGGGGAGTGGGATAGGGGAGTTGTGAAGGGGAGTGCGGTATGCGAGTGGAGTGGGGGAGGGGATTTGGGGTAGGGGATTTGGGGTAGGGGATTTGGGGTAGGGGATGTGGGGTAGGGGTGGGGGGAGGGGCGTTTGGGAGGGGAGTGGGTGAGGGTAGTGGGGGAGGGTAGTGGGGGAGGAATGTGGGGAGGTTAGTGTGGGGGAGGTTAGTGGAGAGTGGAGTGGTGGAGGGGAGTGGTGGAGGGGAGTGGGGGAGCGGAGTGGGGGAGGGGAGTGTGGTAGGGGGTGTGGTGACGGGGGTTTGGGTGGGGGAGTCGGGTGGGGGAGTTGTGGAAGGGAGTGCGGTATGCGGGTGTAGTGGGGGAGGGGATTTGGGGGAGGGGATTTGGGGGAAGGGATTTGGGGTAGGGGACCTGGGGTAGGGTAGTGGGGGAGGACTTTGGGGAGGAGTGTGGGGAAGAGTGTGGGGAGGAGTGTGGGGGAGGTTAGTGTGGGAAGTTAGTGTGGGAGGGGAGTGGGGGAGAGGAGTGGGGGAAGGGAGTGGGGGAGGGGAGTTGGGGAGGGTAGTGGGTTTGGGAAATGGGGGAGGGTAGTGGGTTAGGGGAGTGAGGGAGGGAAGTTGGGGAGGGGAGTTAGGGAGGGGAGTTGAGGAGGGGTGTGAGGGA